>NW_006987868.1:15374-19122 GCF_000164805.1 Carlito syrichta
GAATGAACATTAGTCTATATCCTGCAGGGAAATTAATTCCCAATAAGATACAAAAAAAAGAAAAAGAAAAAAAAATGGCTAAATTATTTTATATACCATATGCTTTTATGCGTCGAATCATTCAGTGCTGAGAGCACACCTAAGTTAGATACTGTTGCTAATTCTCATTTTATAGATGAAAAACTGAGGGACAGAGAGAATAAGGACTTTGCCTGAGACTGCACGGTTATGGAGGTGGACAGCTTGGATTTGTGTCCAGTACTCATGCTCCAGAGCCTGGGAAACTATCACAGATTTGTGTTAAGTGAAAGAAGCAGGCCGGGTGTGGTGGTTCCCGCCTATAATCCCAGCACTTTGTGAGTCCGAGGTGAGAGGATTGCCTGAGCCTGCAGGTTCGAGACCAGCCTGGGCAACTTGGCGATACCTCATCTCTACAATAAAATATAAATAAATAAAAATAGTAGGGCATAGTGATGCATGCCTGTAGTTGCAGCTACTTAGAAGGCTGAGGCAGAAGGATTGCCTGAGCCTAGCAGGTCGAGGCTGTGGCCGTGAGACATGCCACTGCCCTCCAGCCTGAGTGACAGAGTGAGACTCCAACTCAAAAAAAAAAAAAAAAGAAAAGAAAAGGAAAGGAAAGAAACAGTGTGCACAAGCTTGCATATTTTAGTAGCTCATTAAAAGTAATACTCAGTATGCTGATATATTTATCCAAAACACTGAACCTAGTGACTGAAAGGCAGATTGTGACCTTGGTGAGATCATGTCCCTTGCAATCCTGGGGAGAGAAGCCAGAGTGAAATGGGATAAACAGTCAATAGGAAGAGAAGAATGTGAAGAGGGAATGGAGAAAACTCCTTTGGTCCTTTGTGTGTGTGTGTGTGTGTGACGGGAGAGTAGAGAGAGAAATGGAAAGAGATCCTGTAGTTGAATGGGAATGAAGAAAAAAGGAGTTGAGAGATTTTAAAAAATCTGTTGGAATGTGTTTCCGTCCCTCACCCTCCCTTTAGGACTCTGAGCAGCCTCCCTTTTAGGAGATGGGCTTCCAGGGCTTAATAAATGGTCATACCACACTCCCCTGCTATTGTGGTGCCACAAGTCCTCACTCCACAACACCTCTGGGTGATGAAGATGACAGAGCAGGCGATTCCACCCTTTGTGCCAAGAGACCTGGGTGTAGGACCACAGGAGCTCGCAGAACCCAGAATTGGTGAGTGGACTCAGGCAGAAGCTCAGGAATTGGCCTTGGGACAAGTGAGCTGCAGGGAAGGAAGGTAACAAGCCCTGAATGCTGTCAGCAAATGCGCTTGATATTTCATCTCCTTTAACCCTAACAGTCATTCAAGGTACCTACTAATATGACCATTATTTAGTTCAGGGTGCATTAAGAAGGCTCTATCTACAGCTCATTCTGAAGTTTTCCCATTTACCCTAATGCCTTCTGGGTGCTAAATGATCTAATCTCCCTGGGGACTGCTATTATATGTTCCCAAGGCAATGTCCAACTTAAAAAAAATTATGATCTGTCATGTTTTTATTGATGTGTAATATTTATACATATATATTTGTGCATATTATCTGTAAAGTTCTTAAGTTGCAATATTTTTGAAATTGAAAAAAATTTTTAAATTTAAACAAAAACAAGAATTGTCTGAAAACTTTGAAGAAAATATTTGTAACCACGTCTCATATATTAGCTTAGTACCCATGATATGTGAGCCACACTAACAAGGAGATTGACAAGTAATTTCAATAGAAATTTCACATAAAAATATATATGTACAATAAAAATGGTAAAATATACCAAAACCAAAAAAAAAACTAATAAGTTTTATAAATGTGAAAGTCCTGAGAATTAAAGCTAAGTGGAAGCCGGGTGTGATGGCTCAACCTATAATCCCAACACTTTGGGAGGGGAAGGTGAGAGGATTGCCTGAGACTAGGGGCTCAAGACCAGCCTGGGCAACTTGACAAGACCTCATCTCTACAAACACACACACACACACAAATTAGCCAGGTATAGTGGCACATGCCTGTAGTTTCTGCTACTTGGAAAGCTGATGTGGAAGGACTGCCAGAGCCCAGCAGGTTGAGGCTGCAGTGGCCGTGAGTGTGCCACTCCACTTCAGCCTGAGCGACAGAGCAGTGTATGGAGCCGGTTTCTGCCAGCCCACAGCCCTGTGCGGATAGCTGACGAGCAGGCTGGATGTTGCAGGAGCAGGAGTCATGGGGGGAGAGCAAGAGTCCCTGTGGACACTCACTTTCGCAGAGAATCTCACAGACCAACCTGTCTCTTTGCCATCATGCCTGACGTCCTTTGAATCAAAATTGTTAAGATGTCCATCCTACCAAAGGCAATCTACATATTCAACGCAATACCTATTAAGTTACCAACATCATTCTTGTCAGACCTGGAAATGACAATACAGAAATTCATATGGAAACTTAAATGACCACGAATAGCCAAAACAATCCTTAGCAAAAGAAACAAAGCAGGAGGTATCACACTTCCAGACTTCAAACGTTACTATAGGCTATAGTAATCAAAACAGCCTGGTATTGGTACAAGAATAGGCATATTGACAAATGGAACAGGATAGAGATTCCAGAAGCAAACCCTCAGTTTCTCAGCCAACTCATCTTTGAAAAAACCTCCGACAACAACCACTGGGGAGAGGAGAACCTATTCAGTAAATGGTGCTGGGAAAACTGGCTGACCACATGCAGAAGGTTGAAACAGAATCCCATATACAAATATATCACCATATACAAAAATTAACTCTGCATGGATCAAAGACCTAAACATAAAACCTCAAACTATAAGAATCTTAGAAAACACGGGAGAGACACCCTTATGGAAATTGCAACTGGCAACCAATTCCTATTCAAAATTCTAAATACCCATACCTTAAGAAATAAGATAGACAAGTGGAACTTCATCAAACTGAAAAGCTTCTGCAAAGCAAAAGAATCCATCAAGAGAGCAGGGAGATAGCCCACAGAATGGGAAAAACATATTTGGCAACTGTATATCTGACAAAGGCCTAACATGTAGGATCTACAAGGAACTCAAATGTGCCGAAAGGAAAAAACCAAACAGCCCCATTAAAAAGTGGGCACAAGGCATGAATAATACTTCTCAAAAGAAGATATATGGGCAGCCAACAGACACATGAAAAAGTGCTCAGCCTCATTCATCATCAGATAAATGCAAATCAAACCCACATTGAGATACTACCTAACCCCAGTAAGAATGGCCATTATGAATAAAACAACAACAGATGCTGGTGAGGATGTGGAGAAAAAGGAATGCTTGTGCACTGCTGGTGAGAGATGTATGGGGGCTGACAAGACAAAAACATGGCTGCCAGTAAGAGTTCCTAGTTGGAAGAGGATAGGTAAAGATTTAGAAACTGCCATAGGTTTGTTAACTACCCCAACCATCTGGATGAATTCAGATCTACAGATAGAGACAGCTGAAAGGCTTAAGGAGGACTAAAGGAAAGGTTTCAGGCCATGGCAGTCTAAGCGCTGCTGCACAGTTGTGTTTTTATTATTTCATTGATCCGTTTCACCAGCCCGGAGGACTGGGAGTGGTAAGCACAATGGAAAGGTTAATAAATAGGCCACATTTTAAGAACAGTTTGAATAATATACTCTGTAAAATGAGTTCCTCAGTCACTATGAAGCTCTCTAAAGACTCACCATGTTGTTACGATTTTTTCAGCAGGTCTTTAGTTATTGCCAT
>NW_006987868.1:19142-24584 GCF_000164805.1 Carlito syrichta
AGTTCTCCAGTAGACTGTAACTTTTTCAATTCAGCTACTCTGTTTTTTAGAATTGCATCACTAAGTCTGATACAACCTTGGTGCCAGGGGTTGGGGCAGAATTTATCTTTACCTCAGAGAGTGAATAGCTACAAATACAATTTTAAATCATTCCCTGAAGACAATTTTTCTTCTCACACCTATTTATTAATTCAAATGTTTATTTACATCAATATGGATTCATGTATTCTGATTTTAAAGTT
Source organism: Carlito syrichta (assembly GCF_000164805.1). Lineage (NCBI taxonomy): Eukaryota > Metazoa > Chordata > Mammalia > Primates > Tarsiidae > Carlito > Carlito syrichta. The sequence continues at coordinate 19,385 of NW_006987868.1, forward strand.
GGAATATTTTACTAAATGGATACATCTCCGAAGAAATTCCAGCATCATGATTTCTGTGGTGCAGTAAAATAATTTTGTCTTGACTGTAAGGAAATGGCAAATGAGTTCCTTATCATCATTACATTTCTCTACCTTTATTTTTTAACTATGGTATATCAGATAGTTCATTTAGACAATATATTTAGCCATGGAAAAGTCTGAAACAGTATTATAATTTAACATTTCATTGCCTACTTGGTAATCTCCTTAAAAAAATAAAGAACAGATAAGGCAAGTTATCATAGTAGCCATAAAAATTATTGCTAACATAAAAAGTAAGCCTATCTACAAACTCAATCTATAAATGTAACAAATAGGTGGATGTTGACTTTGGCAGGATTCGTTTCAGTGTTGGGATGGGGGATCAAAGCACCGTTAGGTGAGGAATGAGGACTGAGGTAGAGGGAAGGAGGGGAGGTGCAGGGGGTTATGAACTGAGTACAGAGAACTCTTCATGGAACTTTGGTTGCAAAAGGGAGAATATATTTAAAGAGGACAATAACTAAAGATGTACAGAGAGGTCTAAAATATTGAATTATGTTTTAAGATCATCAATAATAAGAGATTCTATCAGGTTGAAATATTAATGGGAAGGAGCCATCTCTTCTTAGATCTTCCATCTAAATTCACCACACCCACCTTTCCACACTTCACTTTCTTATTCCCGTTCTGGGAAAGTATAAAACCTAAACAATGAGATAGTATAGAGATTGACTTCATGACTGCCACCTGCGTGGATGGATGGATGTGTCAAACATGCTGGTAATTCACAATATTTTATCTCCCAATGCAGAACTCTTACACAGGTGACTGATCCTGTGGAACTGGTAGCCAAGAGGATGCAGCTTCTCAGGTTTCTGCAACTGACAGCAGCTAGAGGGGAGCACTCAGCTTCCACATTCAGAAGCAGATTTAGACAGACCACCGCACCTTACTACCTGAAGGAATCCACCCTGACCTGAGCAGGTAAGGTCACAGCCAGGCTTGCTTTCCATCAGGGGGATGGGATTACTGGCTGCTCAGAAACAAGTTGTGTTTAGCTCTTGTGCCATGACCTTCAGAAAGACTCCAGAAAGTATAGATCCAGCTCTGCTCTAAAATTGAACCCAACATATACCCCACTGAGAGACATTCTTAATCTCCTTCTAGGTAAACACACTGTCATCAGGAGCCCCCAGAGGCCTCACACACCCTGGGGCCTACATGCCACCAGTAGCACCAGGAGAACCTGTAGGCTCGTGTGCCCATCACCCATTGTTAGGCTGCATATGAAACTGGACCCTTTTGCAATAAAAATAATGCAGTAATAATTATTAAAGAGTCTATGCATCCCTTAGAAAGCACACATTCCTCATGATATAGGTTGTCTGGAGACTTCACTTTCTAAAGCACTCTTCCAGACACATTTCGTTTTCTTTACAGAGTAGAAAATTGAGGTCAGATGAGGTTCTCTGACTTGCAGAAAGAAAGACAAAACTAGCAGTCTGGCCTCACAAGATACAGAGTTCAGTAGTGACCCAGGTGGGCAGAAAAGCCAGATTTGCTTGATTTCAGTGTGATGTGCAGCTGAGTGTTGCACAGTGTGCACAGGGACATATAGGGTGTCAGTCTCTGCTTTTCCACTTAGTGGAAGATTGCCCCTCAGCCACTTACTTAATGTACAAACATCATTGTTTCTCCAGCTACAAATGGTATACAGATAATATTATCTGATGCTGGGTGGGGTGTGGCACAAAACTCTTGGATTTTTTATTCGTTTTGAAAATAAACTTTAGAGCTGCCAGCACAGTTTTAAAACAAAGTTTATTAGAGAAAGAAGAGAGAAAAGAAAGGGAGGTATACCAGAGCTGGCATGGGTGAAGAAAAATTGCACTTTGGCTCTTTACAGTAGACCTGATATACCTTCACAATGATTGATATGCTAAAGAGTGTGGAGCCAACTGCCACTCTGAAGAGTGACATCTCTGAGCACCTGATGGAGTGGTCTTTTCCTGAACACATGGTCTTTTGCAGGACACCTGCCAGATGTTTTTAATTCACAAGTTCTTGAGCTAAAAGGTGGTTTTATTATCATTTCTATGGCTTTGTTTAGTTAAGGGGGAGGTATTTGGCCTTTTGCCTTAGACAGGGATCCTGAAAGTTTCTTAGTGATTATTATGCTAAACCATGAGTTGAAAGGTTGGGCTGTTCTAGTCTTACATCTGATGGAATTTTCTTTTGATTTGCCGAGGGGTTGGAGTGGGCTGCTAGCTTGGTCTGCAGTAAAATGTAATTTTTTAAATGTCTGAATGCTTCCTCAAACCTGCCTATGGGAAACTTATCTATTTATGTCTAACCTGCGCTAGCTACCCTGTCTCAACTCCTCTCTTAGAGATTTTTGATTCCATAATTATATGGGGTGTTGAGGGGTAAAGGTCAGTCTTTTCTAGCTTTTTTTTTTTTTTTTTTGAGTTGGAGTCTCACTCTGTCACCCAGACTGGAGTGCAGTGGCTGCTCCCGGCCCCGCAGCCTCGACCTGCTGGGCTCCGGCGATCCTTCCGCCTCAGCCTTCCAAGTAGCTGGAACTACAGGCATGCGCTACCACGCCCAGCTGATTTTTTGATTTATTGTAGAGATGAGGTCTCGCTGCCCAGGCGGGTCTCGAACCTGCGGGCTCAGGCAATCCACTCACCTCAGCCTCCCAAAGGCACAGATTACAGGCTGAGCCACCGAGCCCGGCTCTTTTGTAGCTTTTTAAAAGCTGGCAGTAGGGCAGGCGCGGTGACTGAAACCTGTAATCCCAGCACTTTAAGAGGCCTAGGCGAGAGGATTACCTGAGTCCAGGGGTTCGAGACTAGCCCAGGCAACTTGGTGAGAATTCATCTCTACAATAAATAAATTTCTAAAAAATTAGCTGGGCATGGTGGTGCACGCCTGTAGTTCCAGATACTTGGAAGGCTGAGGTAGAAGGATTGCCTGAACCCAACAGGTCAAGGCTGCAGTAACCGTGAGTGTGCCACTGCACTCCAGCCTGGGCAACAGAGTAAGACTCCAATTCAAAATAATAAATAAATAAATAAATAAATAATAAAAGCTGGCAGTGGACATGGTCTTGCCTAAGCATAAATTGAAAATCTCTCTGTCTGATTTAAGGCATCTAGATTTGTTTTAATAGAGGAATGGTTTGCAGGCATTGACTGGAATTTTTGTATGACTATTGTGTAGGGATGAAATTGCTGGATTTGGGAAGAAATAAATTTAACTAGATAGTTAACGAGACATGGACTAAAATGAATAGGATTGTAATTATGGGTTTAATAAAAGGAATAACAAGGAAACCCCTCCTTCTGCAGCAACTAGTGAAATTAAGTGAAGTCAGGTATATATTTTGATAATTTATGTGGTGGCTGATTACCTTTTGTATAAGAGCTATAATGTCTGTGGCTATTAGTATAATTTAAATGATAAATTTTAATTTTTGTGGCTTTATTATAAGTAGTAGTGATACAAAGACCCTCTAATGTCTGTCCATATTGTCACAGCCCCTAGAGAAGGGCATGGCAAGGGCGCGAGCACTCCTTTACGTTCCTGAACAATATTCCTGAGAGCTAATAAAAGGTGCACTTCCCTTTATTTCCTATGCACTCCCAGTAAGTAGCTTCAGGAGATCCTTGACTTCTATGCCCAATCAACTGAAAGATTCATATCTCCTTTTACTCCCTTTTTCTGAGTGGTTATAAGTTTGAATAAAATAGTATCAATGTAATTGTAAGCCTTGTGATATATATAACTTTTGTATCTATGTAATTGTAAGTTTTGTGATTTGTACAACTTTTGCATAGTGCATAATGTCTTAGGCCCTTTACTCTACAGCAAGCTTGATTAATGCTTCTGCTGGGCCCTACTGATAAAAGCTATGAAATACCTCTGATACCTGGCACCAGGAAGTCTGAACCAAAAAATGTTACTATCGATAAATGTGGCTGAAACTCAAGTTCTATACAATGCTCTGCTGGTCATGTGGCTAATGTATAGATACTAATAAATCTGGACTATAAAAGTGAACTGTAAACCATTTTAGAAAGTGAGTGAGCAGAACCATTTTAGAAAGACCTCGAGTCTGGCTCTGCTCCGTGGATTCGAATTCAGAAGTAAACTTCTTTCTATCACTTCCCTGTCCCCTTGGATTTATTGGTATCAAGGGGAGCAGCCGAGCATTACTTGGACCATAATAATTCGTGACCATGTTGCAGGGCTTTGGCCGATGGGATCTCCTGGTAGAGACGTCCTAGCAGCTGCCAGAGCCACTTTGTGCTCTGGGGACTCTCTGGAGAGGAGTCGCACTGACCAGGACCAGCCCTTGATGAACTGGTAAGAAAGAGGTCTTGACAGGTACCCGATCTTGCAAAGCAGACATGCTTATTCGGTAAGCCAACCCTGGATGTACACAGAGGGGTGAGGGAAACTTTCTCACTTGGGCTCTCCGGGGTCACTTTGTAGGTGTCAGAGAATGCTGAACTGACCTGTTAGTGCTCTTGTTGGAATATCCTTTTGTTTGCATTTGAATTTGTTAAGAAGGCCAGCTGGTTTGTTATGCTTTGTTTAATGGGACATATCATATTTTAAAAACTTGATTAGTGCATGTTTCTTTTATGTCATTTTATGTTTTCCTAGTGTTGCTATCTCCCTTTATTTGTGTAGTTTTTATGTAGGTGGTGAAAACCCCCAGGAGAATAGGGAACTCCACCCTTTTGAACCCAGACTCTGGTCTGAGCTGAAGATAAGAGGCACTCCTCCCTTTGGGCTGTGCAAACAGACTCTGCTTAGGTGACTGAGGGACTTGCGAAGGTACCAAGGATCAATTCCCATGATGTGTAAGGGCCTCATAGGAACCTCTTCATTCTAGTCATAAAGGACTCTGTGGGCTCCAGAAGGCCCCAGGCTTGATCAGATGCTCAGCGGACCTGAATCCATGCCAGATCCCAGAAACGGTGATCGGAGGGTTGGAAAAGGTCCTAGAGGCAGATTGCCTGGAAGCTGAAAGGGGCTCCCAGTGTTCCTGAGGGCTGCCTCATTTGGGGGGTGTGTATAAGGGCTGGTCACCCAGTGCCCTGGGACCCCTTGAGTGAGCAGAGGAAATCTTCAGGGAGGGCTAGGGACACTCAGCTTGGAAGAAGCCATC
>NW_006987869.1:0-746 GCF_000164805.1 Carlito syrichta
CCTACCTCTTGCTCGCTGAGGTTCTTTGCTCAAGGTCAGTGGTTCACCCATGGTTCTTAAACTGTGCTCCTCCTAGGACCAGAGGCACCAACGTCATCCACGAAATTGTCAGAAATTAAATTTCTTGAACTCTACTGCTACCAAAGCAGAAACTCCCAGGGTGAGCTCAGCACTCAGGACTCCCAGCAATGGTGATGCAGTGCATGCCCACCTGTGAGAACACAGACCCCTAGTGACTCTTGCCCTGGGATTTCTTCTTGAGCATTGGTGCTGGGGTCTGAGAAGCTCTGAGACGAGGCTAGTTTTCTGTGGTCCTTCCCAAGGGCACACATTCCACCCCTACAAGCAGATGGAGAGAGAATCTCCACTTTATTCCAGAAAAGCCCAGTAGCCAGTTGGCATTGAAGTAGGATTTGGGGCATACTTCATATGGCTGCTTCTCAGCCAGGGCATAAGACCCTGCAGACTGCTTCCCCTCTGCCTGGGCAGCCTGCTTCCCCTCTGCCTGGGCAGCCTGGCCATCCTCTTCCCTGTTCCTGGGTGTCCTACTCTTGGGCTGTTTTGGTTTTTTTTTTAATAATCTAGATTATGAATATTTTGTCAGATGTGTGTATGGAAAATATCTTTTCCAACCGATTTGCCTTTTTCAAGCTCTTATGGTGTCTCTTGATGAACAGAAATTCTTAACATAGTACACATTATTAAAATTTTCCTCTATGATCAGTGTTTCTTATATCCTATTTAAG
>NW_006987870.1:0-817 GCF_000164805.1 Carlito syrichta
TATTGAAGAAAATATATATATATTTTGTAAATGTTAATTTGCCTGTATCTAAATTGATTTTTTTACTATGGAGTTTAACGGGTAACTTCCCATAATTTAAATAGATAGAAGATAGATAGATAGATAGATAGATAGATACTCTTTTTTTTGATGAAGTATACACCACCTATTACCCTGTAGTTGGCAATACACATTATAGATGCCGGCCAAAAAAGAATTAGAAAATCAGTGTCAAAGTTGGAATGTGGTCCCTGAAGATTTAGATTAATGGAATTTTGCTAGCGACATTAAAAGTTGTTTCCCTGCTGTTCGCATCTGTTGCATCCTGGGAAAAAAAAAAAGAAAAAGGTCTGTGAAGAGTTGATGTTTGCCTCGCTGAGTGTTCCTGATTTGTGCTGATGATAGCTGAAGATGCCGTCTTGGCATCTTCTGCTGCATGTTGTTTTCGGTAAGGTGAGAATCTATCCCTGAATTAAATTAGAATTCAATGAGAAAATCTGATTTGTTTGACAGAAATTCACTTTCTAGTCTAATCTGTAGAAGTGCAACTGTTTTAAAAGTTACTACAACTAAATTTAAAAATATTGCTAAAGGTAATCCATCTGCAAAGAAAGTAATTTTAGAAAATGTATACCCAAAGAAAGGAAAAGAAATCACAAATATCATGTGACGTAAGGAGGGAAAGATCCTGGCCACAGAGTTCATCATAAATTGACATAAGTAAATGTCCTACAGCCTTTAGTTTGCAACCAACTCTCACACTGTTATTTTTCCTACTTTTATTCATATTTTTTTCATTTTACAAAGATCTTTGCTA
>NW_006987871.1:0-1001 GCF_000164805.1 Carlito syrichta
AAACTGAAATTCAAGGAGAGTCGACAAACTTCTCAATATATGTTAGAGTCACAGCAAACACCAAAGTCTGCTGACCCTTAAAGGTGGTTCAATATTTGTAACATCAAGGTGCCCATGGAAGCTTATTCCTGACATGTGAAGAATTCGAGTATTTTTAAACTCTTTAACTCTCATTTTTGTTAACTTAACAGGAAGCTGTTATTTGTGCTATCTTAAATATTCACAGAAAATATGTTTACAACAACTCATTATTTTCCATCTCACAACCATATTGAGACAAAAGTATTAAAGCATTAAAGCTTGTATCACAAGTTGCACAAGAGTAGAAACCATATCTTAGTCATCCCTGCCTCTGTAAGCACAGCATGAAGACTAAAACATATAGAGGCTCACCTAAAGACTGGGGAAAACAAAAGTGAGTGAGTGCATGCACAGATGGATGGACAGTTGACTGTATTGACAGATGGACAAATAAAGAAGTAATAACAAATATTTTAACAGCTGGCAAATTCTTACAACGTAGTTTGTTAGAACAGATGTATGTTATACAAGGCTCTGCCACAGGCATTTGAATACAATTTATTCTGCATATGGGCACATCATTTCAACCTGGGCCTTAACCTCCAATCTGCTACATACTTACATACTTAATAGGTAATGCTGCACTTTGTGCCAAAACATGTTAAACACACACACACACACACACACTGTATAACGTTAGGCACCACCCATCTTTTCTAGTAAAGTGCAACAATCTATAATAAGTTTTGTTTTATGGCTCAGCCCCTTAATCCTGTATTAATATTGTACTTGTTAAGCAACCTCTTCATTTTACCGTGTCATTTTGGGTCACAGTGGAATATGCTTTTGTTCATTAATGTTACATTAAAAATATGTGTATTTCCTGATACCTTGTCTAAACTCTCTCTTGTGGGGCAGCTCCAAGATGAGCTTAAAATTCAAAATGCCACTGGTATCAAAATTACTTACAACATGGATCT
>NW_006987872.1:0-721 GCF_000164805.1 Carlito syrichta
AATGAATATTATTAAAATTCAGATTTAATAAGATCTTCCTATGAAATTCAAATGAGATTTTGAGGTTCACATTTGAACAAGAGGCCTTCAGGTTAAAAACAATCTTAACTTCATCTCCTGAGACTGCATTCAAGATTGTTCTACTGAAATTATTTAGCTGTTTGGTATATAACATTTAGTTCTTTCTCATAACAAGTTAATTCTATTCAGTTATTCAATATTTTATGAAAGATTCATTTTGGATGTCTTAGGGCCTGTATTATTACATAGTAGTTAAGATTTCCTCAACACTTATGTTTGCAGAATGTTTTGTATTAAACAAATTAATGAACCTAATTTTTTTCCTAAAAAATCTAGAAGAGTCAAGAAATGCATACCCAGCTGTGTATTTTTCTTCTGACCCTGTATTATTTGGAGGAACTTACAGCCATATTATTTATAGTTGCACCTTGAACAACATGGGTTTGATTTGTGTGAGTCCACTTATACATGAATTTTCTTCTGCCTCTACCACCTTGAAACCAACCTCCACTCTTCCTTCTCCTTATCTTCCTATTAAATGTGAAAATGATGAGGATGAAGGCCTTTTTGGTGATCTACTTCTTAATGAATAGTAAGTATATTTTTTCTTGCTTGTGATTTTCTTGATAACATTTTTTTCTCTAGCTTCTCTTACTATGAGAATACGGCATATAATACCTATACATAATATGTATTAATC
>NW_006987873.1:0-698 GCF_000164805.1 Carlito syrichta
AGAGATCTACCCAAAGGAAAAAAAGTCAATATATAAAAAAGATACCTGTAGTCATACGTCCATTGCAGTACTATCCACAATAGCAAAATCATGGAACCAAAAATTGACTGAATAAAGAAAATATGATACACACACACCATGGAAGACTATGTAGCCATAAAAAAGAATAAAATCACATCCTTTGCAGCAATGTGGATGGAACTGGAGAGCATCATCTTTGGTGAACTGTCTCAGAAACAGAAAAGCAAGCACTGTGTGTTCTCACTCATATGTGGATGCTAAATGGTCACAATGATGGAAATAATAGACAGAGGGGACACCAAAAAGGGAGTCGGTGGGGAGCAGAGAAAGGGTTCAGAATTTACCCGTGGGGTGAAATGTTCAGTATCTGAGGATTGGGTCACCTGAGACCCAATCCCCACCATTGCACAATATGTCCATGTAATACATGCATTAGTACTCTTTGAATCTAACATTAAAAATAGATAGGTAGGTAGATAGATAGATAGATAGATAGATAGATAGATACTATTGTGCAGAGAGAGGTCTAGGAATAAACATTTGTTGACAAAAATACAAGAAGAAGGAGGAGGAGGAGGAGGAGGAAGAGGAGGAGGAGGAGGAAGAAGGAAGAATGAAGAAGGGAAATGTACAGGGCCCCAGGAAAGGCTGGCCTGCCATGTAGTGATAAGACCATA
>NW_006987874.1:0-679 GCF_000164805.1 Carlito syrichta
AATGTAATTTTGGTTCAGCTCAAGGCTGTGCACCTCACTAGGCTGTGGACACTTCAAGGACAAGGAGAGAAAATTTGTTTCCTCTGGGCTGAGCACAGTGAATTGGCTCCTGGGACAGGCTTGATGTAGTGAAGTCATGACCTATGTTTGCTCAAGTAGAGTGAGAGAGAGACAGAAAGAGAGAGAGAGAGAGAGACAGAAAGAGAGACAGAGAGAGAGAGAACCTGGAGCCCTAGTGATCCCCCTCTCACCAAGTGACCCTCCTGAGAGCAGTGAGCCACAGAAACCTGAAGCTGCTCTATTCAGCTGTGATGTTTCAATGGTGACCGTGTTTTTCTCGATTCTACCGCACAAATCAACTACTTTGTCTGGTGTCAACTGAAGACAGGGTAAACCCCTTCAATCCCAAAGGCAAAAGGTGATTGGACAACAAGCAACCGCAAAGATGTCTAGTGTAGTTTTGATGATCTATCAGTTTGACCTTACATGCTGTTCTGGGAACCCAACCCCCCATCGGTAGTTATGAATAAATCCTCTTCCCATCTAGATCTGAGAAACTGGTGAATGGTAGGAGTGAGGGGGACAGACCAGGAAACATTACTGCTCTGGTGGGAAAATAACAGAAAACACAACTGCACTAACACTCTAGATACACTGTTTGTTTAAAACATCATTCTAA
>NW_006987875.1:0-1150 GCF_000164805.1 Carlito syrichta
TAACATTTTCATTTATGATTTTATCAACTACTGACTCCTCAGAATTGCTTAAAAATAAACATAAAAACGAATTCCCAATTTATTGTCTTTGAAATAAGTTTGCTTTTCTTCCTGAAATAAAACCAAGTAATTCAATGTTTCAATAGTTTACCAAAGTTTAAACAAGATTTCAAATTCTAAAATTATTCATGTTTAAATGGTCTTATATGACAATATGTCCAAAGATTAGCAAATGTATATATCATAGATGAAAGGAACAGCTATGTTAGCATTACACGATAAAGAAATAATAAGCACCATTATATTCTCCAATTGTGTATACTCAGTTAAATATTTATATTAGCTTCTTTATCCTTAAAATGAAAATCTGGACTTTTATTTTAAAGTATACACAAATTGTTCTAAGTTGTGAATACAGTTACATAAATGTTCTTTGCCAGTTCCCATCTGCTATTAAGTTGAACCATGGGAAGCTTTATTCAATCGTTTTAACCTTTAAACAAAAGATAATTTCCTGTGGTTCAAGTTAATTCCTGTACAAGTGGATGTCTGGTGAGCACCCCAAAAGCCACTGTGTGAGCATGTGAATACGGAAAACAAAAAGGTAAGATAGATAGACAGACAGACAGATAGATAGATGCCAGCTAGATTGATAGATAAATAGATGCCAGAAAGATAGACAGGTGGATTATACATACATACATGTATAGACACATAGATAAAGAAATCTAAAAAAATAAGAATAAAAGAACTAAAGTATCACATTTGATTTTTGTAGTATTGGGTTAACATATACACATACATACATGCTTTGCTGACTGTGAATTGCTCGAGTTTTCATTGATCTCGCTATTTTCTGATCATGTGTTCTCCAGTCGAGGTTGTAGAGGTTAGAGTGAAGGATGTTCTTAATACAGTCCGTAGTGCATTGTTCTCTAGAGAATATGGTGAAGAAAGTTGGACACATTTCTGATGAGGTGTCAACAGTCCCAAATATCGTTTTAAATATAAAGAAAGTAATTTGACTGTCTATAAATTCGTAAGATGTAAAATCTTTGAAGTTTCTATTAAATGTTATATTGTACAGTTTTAAGGATTTTTATTGTATTTAAATTGAGAAAATTTAGATTCTCTCTCTCTCTCTCTCTCT
>NW_006987876.1:0-665 GCF_000164805.1 Carlito syrichta
ATTAAGATGGATATCAGAATCAGTTCTTCATAAGGTCGCCACTCTTAGCCTAAGAGATCAGCTAATTATTCCTCCTTCTATTTGAACAGTTCTCATGTATAAAGTCATGCCAACCAAACTCTTCATGTTGAACTACATTAATTCATGATTATAATTGTTGTTATCGGGGCATGAACTAGGAGAGTTAATAAGCTTTGGTAGCCTGAGAAGCTGCTAGTGAAGACATGTTCTAGTTTTCTATTTTTAATTAAGTTATATTAGAATGAATTCAGTAAATCTCCACTGGGTTACGAATTCCCCAAGATCATCCAGAAACTCTTCCCTAATTACTTTGAAGACCACTGCCTACAGTCAAAATTCTCACAAAAAATATTTCATTAATACTGTCCAAAGTCAGAAATTTGTTTCAGCTTCTGTAAAACAGATGTTTCCTTTAAACAAACAATAAGAACTGTATAGTTTACAATGCTTTCTCTCTTACCATGATTTTTCAGGCACTCAAAGTTAGAATTTCTTTAATGGTGTTTATTCTTTTAAACTAGATTTTTAATTTTAACCATAGTTTTGTTTTTCTGTATCATATGTCAACTCATTTAAAAATACTTTTAAGCCGGGCTCGGTGGCTCAGGCTGTAATCCCGCGCCTTTGGGAGGCTGAGGTGAGTG
>NW_006987877.1:0-637 GCF_000164805.1 Carlito syrichta
GCTTGTGTGAGTGTTTGGCTTTCCTGTTTTTTGTTTTGCTTTGTTTTTCCAGGTTTTTTTCGGGGGGGGGTATGTGTGTGCGTGCTTAAATTTTTTTTGTTTTGTTTTGGTTTCTGAGTTTGCTTTTCTGGGGTTTTTTGTTTATTATTTTTCTATCTTTTGACCATCCTATTTCATTTTACTTTTCTCTGTTCTCTTCCTTGTTGTTACCATGTCTTGGACTTAGGGAGTATACACATGTACCGACTGCATCATCACATACAGTGGTAGTGGAGAGTGGGTTTCACCATACCTCAGTAGGTGGAGTGGAGAGTGCTCAGTACTCAGTGGTAGTGGAGAGTGGGTAGTGGAGGTGGAGTGGAGAGTGCTCAGTACTCAGTGGTAGTGGAGAGTGGGTTTCACCTTACCTCAGTAGGTGAACATAGTGATTTGCAAGTAGTTTCTAAATCCTAGCTCCTCATCCTCCACCTTATTTAACTCTCAAAACTACAAGAGACAGCAAAGTTTCCCACCCACAGACCTGTTTCAAAATAGAACAAATTCAGATCCCTGATCAAGGAAGAATGGAGAGCTGAGTAAACATCAGAAGTGAAAGCCACTCCCACTGCCACTGAATAATGGAACTAAAGAGAAAAGA
>NW_006987878.1:0-633 GCF_000164805.1 Carlito syrichta
AAAAAAAAAAAAAGAAAAAAAAAAAACAAAATTATTGAGACTTGTTTTGTGGCCTATAACATGGTCTCGCTTGAAAAATGTTTCATGTGTTGATGAGAGGAATGCAATATTCTATAGTTTTAAGGTAGAATGTTCTGCAAATGTCTGCTAGATCCATTTTCTCTAGAGTTCAAGTCCAGTGTTTCTTTGTTGACTTTCTTGATTTTCTGTCTATTGCTGTCAGTAGAGTGAAGTTCTCCACTATTATTGTATTGTTGTCTATTTCTTTTTTTAGGTTGAGTTGAATTTGTTTTCTATAGCTAGGTGCTCCAGTTTTAGGTGAACATGTTCAGGATTGTTATATTTTCTTGTTGAATTGATCCCTTTATTAGTGTACAATGACCTTGTCATTTTTCATTGGTGTTTTATGTGATTTAAGTATAGCTATACCTGCTTGTTTTTGGTCATTTGGTTGGAATATTTTCTTCCATCCCTTTATCTTGAGTATATAGGAATCTTTGTAAATTAAAATTCTCCATATCTGAAAACAGAATACATTTGGATTGTGCTGTTTTAAATGGGGACATTTAGACCATTTACATTCAATGTGAATATTTTCCAGTCATTATGTTGGTTGTTACCTAGTTGCTTTAT
>NW_006987879.1:0-616 GCF_000164805.1 Carlito syrichta
AAAATATTTTTCAGACAACACTCACCATCAGGAATTCTCGAAAAGTGTTATAAAAATGAAATTATTGCTATAGTCATTGTTTCAAGCTTGTGGTCTCTTCAGACGTAAAATGCAAAGTAATAGTCTGAGAGATCCGTGAATGTCAAAGTGATTAATTTCAGGCCTATCGCAGCCTAGGCTTTGAACTTGCCTATTGGTTAACACAAATTCAGGGCCTGCCCTTCTTAAAGGCTTTCAGGCATGAGTATAGGGTTCCTCACAATGTTAAAGCTCCACACAATAAAAGTCAGGCTATAAATTTTGCTATGCTTCTCGGCTAAATGGACACTTTGAGTGGAGACAGACTGGCGGGAGCTGAAGTAGTTATAGCTTTGATTGACCGCCCCGCTATCATTCCATTCTACAGGGCCCTGAGCTGAGTTGAGTGTGTGGTGCATGCTCATTGGCTGTTGTTTGGAGACTAGGACAGTGCAAGTGATGTCTAGCTTGGGTCAGCTTGTAGGCGACACTACCATGATTTCTTGTTGTCAAGACACGTGGACATTAGGAAACAAAGGAAGGAAGGAATGGAATGTTTGCTAATAAATCTATTGAGAGATCAATCTTCTCTGACCAG
>NW_006987880.1:0-1147 GCF_000164805.1 Carlito syrichta
TGCATTAGTATTTTTCTGAGGAAAGTAACCTCTACACATGAAGGGCATCACACACCCGATGTAAAATGTACACGAACGTGAATGTGAAGGGGAAAATGAGCAAGAAACCGGGTGGGGGTAGGAGGTGGGACAGGCTAAGTTGGGTTGTTGCCCTAGGTTGCACCTGACACAGAGGGAAACATTCCTGCTTTTAGATGCGTGTTTTCATTAGTTTAAATTGTGGCGTTTCCTGCAATTTTATATTAACTGACAAATGCGTAAAGAAGTATGTTGAAACTCAAGTATTAAGCTTTTATATCAAAAACAGAATATATAATACTCCTGTTTCTTGGGTTTAAAGGAAGTCTGTTTAATAGTATTCCGGGCTTATATTTGTTAGCTACTTTTTCAATGTGAGTATTTCCCTGGTTACAGTTTTCTCATGCACCTGTGATGGTCTTAAATTATTTGAAAAGTGCCATTGTGGTCATTGCCTTGCTAAGTTATGGTGTGGCCATTTGCTGTTTGAGCTCTGGCCAGGCCATGTTTTCTTAAACTTTGACTCCCTTCCCTCCCTTGCGAGGTAAATCCCCTCTCTCTCACTCTCTCCAATTTATTTTCTAAATAAACTATATTTCCTAACCTAAAAAAATTAGTTTTAAAAATTTCATCCAGATAAAATGTTCCTTATAGGACTTGACATTGAATGGAGTTCTTGAAAGCATAGATGATTCATGGCCACTTCCAAATTTTTGATAACATTGTAATAAACAAAATTCATAAATGAGCCTGAGATGGGAGTACTGAGGTTTTTTTTTGTTTTGGGGGGTTTATTTTGTTTTTAAATTAAGAACCATTGTATGTGAATCAGTTATTTGAGAGGTATCTACAGGACTCTCAAATCGCCAGAAATTATGAGCTGATTTTTTTTCCTTCATTGGTTGTATTCATTGAAAAGAGATGGTCTTCTATTACAAATAGAATATCTGAGATCACTTAGTGTACTTTTTAATATTTTTACTTTTAAAAATGAAATTGAGATGTTTCTAATTTCCTTCCTTCATATATACATTTTGTGTATTTTCAAGATATCTTGCTGTGGAAGTCCTTTTTAACCATTTTCACTTGTTTCAAAATATCAACCTGCCATGATAAATTACACGAATAC
>NW_006987880.1:2543-3526 GCF_000164805.1 Carlito syrichta
TCCGGCGATCCTTCCGCCTCAGCCTTCCAAGTAGCTGGAACTACAGGTATGTGCTACCACATCCAACTATATATTTCTAAATGTATTTATTCTACAGAACTCATAATTTTGTGTCCTTTGATCTAAATCTCCCTGTTACACCTACCCTCTACCTCTGACAACCACCATTTAATTCTCTGTTCTATGTATTCAAGTTTGTTTTGTTTTTAAGATTCCACATATACAAGATCTCTTGTGATTTTCTTTCCCCCTGTATCTTCTTTATATTATTTAACATAACGCTTTCTGGTGTCATTTATGTTTTGTCCCTAGTGGTAGGATCTCCTTTTTTAGTCTGAATAATATTTGTATGTATATATATCTCACACATTCTTTAGCTAGTTCTCTTTCAACACATAATATTGTTTCAATATCTTGTCTATGGGGAACAATGCTGTAAAGGTTATGGGAGTGAGTTTATTTTTACAAGATGATGACTTTAAGCTGGGCTCGGTGGCTCAGCCTGTAATCCCGTGCCTTTGGGAGGCTGAGGTGAATGGATTGCCTGAGCCTGCGTGTTCGAGACCCTCCTGGGCAACTTGGCGAGACCTCATCTCTACAATAAATCAAAATGAGCTGGGCATGGCAGTGTGCACTACTTGGACGGCTGAGGCGGAAGGATTGCCGGAACCTAGCAGGTCGAGGCTGCGGTGGCTGGGAGCGGCCACTGCACTCCAGTCTGGGTGACGGAGTGAGTCTCCAACTCAAAAAAAAAAAAAAAAGATGATGACTTTATTTCTTCTGGGTTTATGCCCAGAAGAAAGATGGCTAAGTCACATGGTACTTGTATTTTTAATGCTTTTAGGAACCTCCAGACTGTTTTCCATAATGGTTGGACCAATCTACATTTTCACCATCAGTACCCATGGGTTCAATATTCACACACCCCTTACCAGCACTTCTTACCTTTAAGCTTTCTAATAATAGGCAATTAATTGATGTAA
>NW_006987881.1:0-562 GCF_000164805.1 Carlito syrichta
CCGGAACCACAAGTGAGTGCTACCATACCCGGCCAATTTTTGATTTTATTGTAGAGATGAGGTCTCGCCAAGATGCCCAGGCTGGTCTCGAAGCCATGGGCTCAGGCAATCCACTCACCTTGGACTCCCAAAGTGCTGGGGTTACAGGCTGAGCCACCGAGCCCAACTAATCTCTCTACTTTAAATGTATTTCCAATCAGAACATACTAACTTCCTTCTCAGCTTTATTTTTCTCCTTGGTGCTTAACACAAGTTAATTTTTACAAATACATATATGTGTGTGTGAGACACACACACATATATGTATTTGTAACAATATAACATTCATAAACAAAATAAACATTGTAAACATATATTATATTTAAATATGTACATATATAAATATCATATATATATATATATATATATACACACACACACACATATATATATAAAGTTTGGCTCCCTCATGTCATATGTGGGCCACCTGAAATCAATTATCTTATTTTATTTATTTTATTATAGAGATGCAGGGTACAAATGAGGGTTAACTACATAAGTTGGCTGCATGCGGGTGAAGTTC
>NW_006987882.1:0-704 GCF_000164805.1 Carlito syrichta
GTCAAGACTGCAACAGCTGTGATTGTGCCACTGCACTCCAGCCTAGGCAACAGAGATTACAATCTAAAACAAAAACAAAAGAAAGAAAATATTTTTATTTACAGTAGCATCCAGAAGAATAAAACACCTAAGGATCAATTTAATTTAAGATGTGAGAGATTAGTACGCTAAAAACTAGAAAACATTTCTAAAAGACTTTTTTTAAAAATTTATTTTAAAGGTTAGGTATACAAATATTCATTATGCAGGTACTCTTAGGGATGAGGTATGTCTTCTCCTCTCCTGGCAGTTTCCTACTACTGCCAATCCTTTTCTTATAGTATTATGATAATTGTTCAGGCTCTGCTTATAAGTGAGAACATGTAATATAGACTCTAAGTCCATGCAAGTTACTGCAAAATTCATAACTTTGTCCTTCTTTATGACTGCGTAATATTCCATCATGTATACGTACCACATTTTTAAAATCTAGAAGACATTTGAAGAAACTTAAATAAATGGAAGACATCCCATATTCATGTCTTTCTTCCTTTTCCAAGTTAGAATAATTCAGATGGCAAAACAACCCAAGCAATGTATACATTCAATGCAACTTTAATCAAAAACCCAATGGTCTCTTTGGCAGAACCTAGCCTAAAATTTATAGAGTTGCAAAAGTCCTTGGATAGCCAAACCAATCTTGATAAAGAAAAACAAAGTTAAAA
>NW_006987883.1:0-643 GCF_000164805.1 Carlito syrichta
CATGCCAGCTCCCCTTTGCCTTCTGCAGAGAAGCAGCCTGAAGTCCTCACCTGATGAAGAAGCCCCACCTTGAACTTTCTGGCCATTAGAATTCTGAGAAAAATAAACATCCTTTTTCTTTATAAAGTGTGCATCTTCAGGTACAGTCAGTCCCCGACATATAAATGAGCTAAATTCTGAGAGTTTGTTCGTAAGTTCAATGTGTTCATAAGTCCAACAAAATTAGCCTAGGTACTCAACTAACACAATCAACTCTATAGTACTGTACTATAATAGGCTTATAATGCTTTTCACAAAAAAAAACCACACAAACAAGCACAACAAATAAATACAATATATTTAATCTTACAGTACAGTACCTTGCATACATGTGACAATGTACACCAGACGTGAACTAACTGACATGGTTGGGCATGCGAACGCACATTTGTATCTTTGAAAGTTCACAACTTGAAGGTTCAGATGTAGGGGACTTGCTATAATCCTTTAGAGCAACACAAAATGAGTTAAGACAGGCTAGGCTCGGTGGCTCAGCCTATCTTCCCAGCACTTTGGGAGGCCAAGGCACATGGATTACCTGAGCCCGCAAGTTTGACACCAGCCTGAACAACTTGGCGAGACCTCATCTCTACGATAAAGATAA
>NW_006987884.1:0-805 GCF_000164805.1 Carlito syrichta
TTTAGCTGATTATGAGTTTTCATTTTAATTCAATCCTTCATCACTTTCTTTAGCTATTAGACTTTCAGGGAAATCTGTTGTGAATAGGATTTAGGAGTGGCTGCTGTGCTAGGCTGGTGATGGAGACCTTTATCTGACAAACTTGGAGATGTTCTTCAAGGTTGAGTTCAGAGGTTCACTCTTCAGACTTTGGAGCCTGCTCTCCACAGTGTGCCCCCACTCTCCAAGCCTGCACTTCTTTGCATTTTGTATACAAATCTCTGCTAGTGTACTTAATGGTCACCTTATCACAGTCCCTTTGCAAGCCTTTTTTCTCGGCTGATTCTATTTGAATCCTGAAGGGCAGGGTTTTCATCGTACTTACTTTTGGATGCCTTTAGGGCTCAGGCATAATAGATGCTCAGTACATGTAGGGTCAATAAGTGAATGTTATGCATTATGCATTTTACTGATTCCCTAAAGTGAAAAGTCCTTCAGTGTTTCCACAGGGGTATGCATGGTGTCCGCCACTGTTTTCACCTTGGCTGCCCTTTCTTTTTGCCAATAGGTCGTGATGCCTCACCAGTGGCTCGAGGGCAACATCCTCATAGGTGCCAAGTGTGCTGTCTGTGACAAAACATGCAGCAGTGTTCTCTGTCTGCAGGATTGGAAATGTCTTTGGTGTAAGACAATGGTGAGGGTTTTGGAGTAAGTTCACCCTTTTTAATTAGCTTATTTCACTAACTTTGTCATCTATGTGGTTTAGAGGCAAAGCAGATAATTATTGCAGAACAGAGGCTGGTAGCATACACATTCCAGTGTGGCG
>NW_006987885.1:0-559 GCF_000164805.1 Carlito syrichta
CCATTAGTTTCATTTTTTCTTACTTCATTTGCTTTCAGGATGCAAACCTATACTGACAAACCATGGACAGATTGGAAGGCATTGGAAAGTGGGTTCCAGGGGACCCATATAAATTTCAGCAGATACTGGGATCTGAAGAATGTTTCTGAATGAGAGCTCCAGCTGTACTGGATAAAAAAATGTGGTACATACAGACAATGGAATATTATGCAGCCATTAAGAAAAATAAATATATGGACTTTATAGCAACTTGGATGGATTTGAAGTCAATCATACTTAGTGATCAATCACAGAAACAAAAAAACAAATTACCATATGTTGTCACTCATAGGGAGATCTTGAACATAATAATACCATGAGAAAGGGATTGGCAGTAGGGGGAAACTGTCAGGGGAGGAGTGTGGGATTTGGAGTTGAGGGAAACTGCTAGGGGAGGGAAGGGCATTCCCCATCAACAAGGGTACCTCCATAATCAACGTTTGTATACTTAACCCTGAATTGTATCCCACATCTTTATGATAAAAAAGAAAGAAGAAAATCTCAAAACTGCAAAAAGTAC
>NW_006987886.1:0-6879 GCF_000164805.1 Carlito syrichta
TGCTGACATGAGGATTTGAATGTGTAGTTGTTTATAAGCTCTGTGATCTTTGTACTATGGGATCTTTATGATCAAAAGAGTCATCATTTCATTTTCATGTTTAAAATTATTTGAGCATCTCTTGTAGAGCCAGTTTATTGGTGAAAAGTTCCCTTAGTATTTGTTTGTCTGGAAAGGACTTTATTTCCTCTTTGTTTATGAAGCATAGATTGGCTGGATATAAGATTCTTTGCTGATTTTTTTTTTCATTATGGTTAAAAATATGCCTCCATTATTTTTCTGAGCAGACTTCTGCTCAGAAGTCTGCTATTAGTCTAATGTCCTTTCCTTTATAAGTAATTTGGCACTACTCTCATGCAGCTCTTAGGATATTTTCTTTCACATTGACTTTCAAGAATCTGACAACTATATGCCTTGGTGAGGTTTTTCTTGGGATGTATCTTACAGGAGCTCTTTGGGTTTCTTTTATCTGGATATGCAGGTCTCTCTCAAGACCAGGAGAATTTCTTGAATTATATACTCAAATATATTTTCCATACTTTCAACTTTAACTTCTTCTCCCTCTGGAATGACAATGATTTGTAGGTTTGGTCAATTGACATAATTTCATATTTCTCTTAGGCTTTGCTCATTCTTTTAAATTATTTTTTCTTTATTTCTATCTGGCTGGATTAGTTTGAAAACCTGTCTTCTACCTCTGAGCTGCTTTCTTCTACTAGGTCTGGCTACTGCTATAGTTTTGTACTGAGCTTTGTATCTCCATTATTGAGTCTTTTAGTTCTTTTATTTTTAATGTCAACCTCTCCTTTTACCTCCTGAATTGTTCTACTAATTTCTTTATACTATTTATCAGCCTTATCTTGCATCTTATAGGTATTTTTTATGATCAGTATTCTGAATTTGCTTTCTGAGTTTTCAGATACTTCATGTTGGTTAGGATCTCTTGTTGAAGAATCTGTGTGCCTCATTGGAGGTTTAACACTCTGTTTTTTCATACTTTCAGAGTTGTTCCTCTGTTTTATTTTCATATGGATGAATTATGACTGCTGATCTGTATGAGTTTCTTTGCTACAGATAGCTTGTGTATATAGGTATACATGGCTATAATAGCAATGTAGTGGGGTTGTGAGTTGGTTCACTACCTTCTCTGAGTCTGGAATGTCAGGAGTCTCAAGAGGCTTAACTTGGTCCTCGGTAGTGTGTGCTGGTGTCTGAAGATTACCTGTTGTGTTGTATCTTTTAAACTCCATACTGGTAAGTGGTGCGTATTGGTGAGAACTGACTAATGTCTATGTGGAAAAGTATTTATTTTATCTGTATTTACTAGAGAAAACACTTTGTTATCTCATCGGTGAACTGGTCTATGGAGTGTGCTGTGGTCTGAGATCCTGGTTCAACCCTGGGGAAGGAAGAACCCACATGAACAAGGTTGAACTAAGCAGGCCCACCTACAGATCCACTGATCTGTAGACTTAGGCACCTGCTGCAAGGCAGGGTCTGATGTGCTGCCTCTGAGTGCCTTTAGGTGGTGTGCCTCCGCAAGGTCCTAGGGGATCTCCATTGTTTCAAGTTCCCTGCTCAGGAAGGAGAGAATGGTCTATACTCTTAAGAGTGAGAGCTCCATACCTGGAAATATGTCTGGACATTGAGCAGAGACAGTATCACAGCACTGGAGAGGGGTCACGCAGGCCCCATACTCTAGGTGATTGGTTGTGTTAGGGCGTGGAGCACAGGGGACCTTTTTGCACAAATATTGCTGCCTAAGTAGGGTAGGGTGGCCTAAGCTACTAATTCATGTGTGTAGAAATGGAGAACATGGGGATTATCTGATTCTTTTTACTGGGGTCGGGAGTCTGGGCAGCATACATTTTCAACAGACCAGAGAGAAGGGCTGTGACCACCTGCAATGACAGCTGCAGCCCAATTCTGGGTCACAGAGTTGACCTTGGTCTCACTCCCTGGGAGAAAGCATAGGATCAGGAACTGTTCTACTTCTCAGGCTGCTGATTCAAGTGCAGAAGGTTGAGGTCCCTCCAGTTGATTTCCCACCACTTAGATTGCCTTCCCAGCTGTATAGTAGTGGGAACATTCTTTTTCTTTAGAATTGCTGGGGCTCACTACTCCAACTGATCTGGAAGGGAGGCTGGGGCTCTTAGCAATGGTGCTAGCTGAACAGTTCCAGGTTGCAAAATTGATGCTGGCCATGAGACCTACTATTTATGAGAAACTACTCTACATCCTTCTGCTTAGGATGTAAGTTCCAAAGCATGGGAATGGGAGACCCTTGCTAAGCTCCTGTTATTTAGACTGCTATTCTAGATGTTCTTTGTTATTGCTGAGTCCCTTGCCACAACTACTCAGAGGAAAGGGACTGGACTGGGTACCCAGGCATTGACATACAAAGACCGATTCCAGGTCACAATCTAGCTGCTGCTGAAGAAAGGTCCTTGGCTGTCAATGAGTCCTGGATTCAAAGACCCTGACTACCGGGCCTGACACTGTCTACTAGGAGCTGATTCAGACTCAGCACAAGCTCCCCTGAACTGGAAGCAGCAGAGTGCTTTCATCTCCTAGGATCCCACTTAGTAACATTTTTCTAAACCACCTACCCATTTTTATTAATGTTTTTCTTTTCCTCCTTCCTTGTTCCTTCCTCCCCTTTCCTCCTTACCCTCCCTTCACCACAGCCTTATGAACCAATGCATGCTTATCTGATGACATGCTTGCTTAAGAATTCCAGAGGCTAGTCTTAAAGCAAACCAAGAATGAAGTCCTCATTGCAGGACCTGCCCAATGAGGGAGAGTCACAAGAAGGTCAGTTTGTAACCTGAATGCAGTCAAGATGATGCCCACTAGATGCTGGAGACCATCACTCAAGATAAGTCACTGGAACAAAACACACAGACCTGCACCCTGAAAGTTGGATAGGAAACCCTGTGTGTTTCCTATCCAACTTTCCCTTTAAAAACCCTTTTAATCAGCCTAAAGTTCAAGGTGTCTTCGCAACTTAGTCCACTTTCTTCTCAGGTTGCCACCACTGAATAAAATCTGCTTTTGAATGAAATCTGCTTTTCCTTTCCCCAACTCTTGTCCCTTGAGTTTGGCTTGAGGTGGTGAACGCTGGACCTGGGTCCAGTTACAGTTTCTTCATTTAACAACCAAATACATGTCATTTTTCCACATCAATGTTTCTGAGAATTCAACAATCCAATTCAGTTTGGACACTAACTATCCACAGTGAGTCAGACTCCACAGTTTAAGGGCTCAGTCCTGCAAGACTGTCCCCACTCTCGATGCCTGCAGCAAATAAAGTTCCCCCAGCTGTCCACATTCCAACCTGGCCAACTACAAATTTGGGGCATTCCACAAACCCCCACCCAAGTTTGAAAATTCACAGAACTGTTATAGGCCAAGGCTCTGCAAATGGAGGCTTCTTCTCTCTCATGTTTGAGTCAAGGTTGTTTATTTAAATGTACCAAGATAGCTTCTTTGAGTGCTGTAATTTCCCATCACCCCTGAAGGAACTATCAGCATGATTAGGCCTTGGGTCATGCTGAAACTGCCTGTAGGCCTCCTTGATTCAGTCTTGGGGGCTGGTGAAAGGGTTAGGAGATCTTGGGTCATGCCCTTGTTAATTTAGCCTTGGGGTGGGTGAAGGGCTATGGAGTATAAATTCTGAGTAAGTTGCACTATCACGGAGCAAGGTATTTTTTTTGGGGGGGTGAATATACCAACTCACTCCCTAATTCCATGGTATAAGATTAAACACCCATTTATCCCAGTTTCTTTCTTTCATCTTTGATTGGCTGCAAGGTTTAGCAGCCAGTTTATTGGACTGGACCATAGAAGCATGGCCCATAGAGCTAAGCAAAGTGATTTACTTATGATTATCAATTTATTGTGAAGCCTACAAATGGAAAACATGAATAAGGTATTGGTGGGGAACAAGGGAGGGGTGAGTGTGCAGACCTTCCAAAACAAAGAAAAAATTATTTCATGGTACAGTACTTGTTAAAGCATGCTAACAAAGATTTTATTCAGGACCATGGTTATGGGTACAGGGACTGCACTGGGATTTCACAGTGGGGAGTGAGCTTGGACTCAACTCCAAAACAAGTGAGAATTTTTATTTTTTTATTTTTTATTTTTGCGTTGGAGTCTCACTCCGTCGCCCAGGCTGGAGTGCAGTGGCATGCTATGGCCATCCCAGCGTCGACCTGCTGGGCTCAGATGAACCTTCCGCCTCAGCCTTCCAAGTAGCCAGAACTACAGATGCATGCTACCGCACCTGGCTAATTCAAACACTAGAGATTTGGACAGTTCATATAATATCCAGGATCTCTGTTTCTTCATGAGTAAAATGAGAATTTAAAAAACAGTACTGCCAGGTGTGGTGGCTCAAGCCTATAATCCCAGCACTTAGGGAGGCCGAGACAAGAGGATTGCCTGAGACCATGGGTTTGAGAGCAGCCTGGGCAACTTGGCAATACCTAGTCTCTACAATAAATCAAAAATTAGCTGGGTGTGGTAGTGCACACTGTAGTTCCAGCTACTTTTCCCTGAAAAGCCACTCCTGCCAGTTTTTTTTTTAAAGTAAGAGTGTCTTAGAGTCATCAAGGGACCTATGACTTCAACCAGGGTAGGGAACACTGACCCTGGGTTTACTGTTGTTTTTCTCAAATTTAATCTTTAACAATAAGGCATTTTCTCTTTTCTCCCTTGCACACAGAGCACAAGAGAGTGAAAAGCTTTATTGCTGGTGGCAGGACTTGTGCTCTGTGTTTACAACAAACAAGAACCTGGAAATCCTGCTTGTGACCAACAGTGTTTTGGGGGCCCATTCAGTGAAGGTTCTTGCCAACGCACTGAAGCACCCTCAGTGTAAACTACAAAAGCTCCTGCAAGTATAAAATGAACCCTGGTGGGAAGGAGCTCCATGGAAACAGACTGCTTTCCATCCCGTTTCTTGGTTCCCTCTCTCCACTCACCCTAGACTTCCAAAAGGCGCCCATGTCCCATCTTGAAAGGAAGGTCCAGGGTGACCTTCACTGCATGGGAAGAGTGAGACACGAGTTCTTGGTAGCCAGGCACAGTGGCTCATGCCTGTCATCCCAGCACTTTGGGAGGCCAAGGCAAGAAGATCGCCTGAGCTCAGAGGTTGGAGCCTGGGCAACATAGTGAGACCTCATCTCTACAATAAATTTAAAAAGTAATGGGGTGTGGTGGTGCACACCTATGGGTTCAACTACTTGAAAGGCTGAGGCAGAGGGATTGCCTGAACCCAGGAACTCAAGGCTGCAGTGAGCTGTGATCATACCACTGCACTCCAGCCTGAGCCACAGAGTGAGACTCTGACTCAAAAAACAAACAACAAAAAAGATGTGCTTGGTGAGCTAGACCACAAACCCTGGAGCCAGACCACTAGCCTATCCCCTGCCTTGATAGTCACTGGCTCTGTGTCCTTTAGAGAGTGGTTTGTACAATGGACAATGGAGAGATTTCTGAGATTTCTGCCTCAGTCTGTCCATCCACAAACTTATCATAGCTATAGGAAGACTAAGTGCAGTCATGTCTGAGCACGGTGGCTCATGCCTGTCATCTCAGCACTCTGGGAGGCCAAGGCAGGAGAGTCGCTTGAGCCTAAGAGTCAAGAACAGCCTGGGCAATATAGTGAGACCTCATCTCTACAAAAAAATGCAAAAGTTAGCCAGGTGTGGAGGTGTGCACCTGTAGTTTCTGCTACTCAGGAGGCTGAGGCAGAAGGATCACCTGAGCCCAGCAGGTCGAGGCTGCAATGAGCTGTGATCATGCCACTATACGCCAGCCTGGGTGATAGAGTGAGACCCTGTCTTTTTAAAAAATGCAGTCATGTATGCAAAGTCCGTGAAACCATTCCTGGAACAATGTAGAAGCTCCCTAATCCCAGCATGCAGTTGTGGCTCATGGGTGGATGCTGTCTTGCAGAAGTCAAATGTGAAGCAAACATGTTCTGTGGTTTACGTCTGTGTTCCTTTGAAGTCGGCACTGTTATCTTAGTTCTTTTTTTAAAAAAATTTTTATTTTAAAGACATGGGGTACAATTCAGCGTTAGGTATACAAATGTTCATTATGCAGGTGCCATTGATGATGAGGTGTGTCCCTCCCTCCCCTGGCAGTTTCCCTCAACTGCCAATCACACCTCCCACCTCTGGCAGTTTCCCACTACTGCCAATCCCTTTCTTATAGTATTATGATAGTTGTTCAAGGTCCGCTTATGAGGAAGAACACATGACACTTGGCTCTTTGTTTCTGTGACAGATCACTCAGTATGATAGATTCTAAGTTCATCCAAGTTGCTGCGAAGTTCCTAATTGTGTCCTTTTTTATGGCTGTGCAATATTCCATTGTGTATATGTTCTGCACAGTTTTTTTATCCAGTTCTCTTTCGATGGGCAGTTTGGCAGTTATTTTCTTTTCTTTCTTTCTTTTTTTTTTTTTTTGAGGTGGAATTTCACTCCATCACCCAGGCTGGAGCACAGTGTCACATTTATGACCACCCCAGCATCAACCTGCTGGGCTCTGGTGATCCTTCTGCCTCAGCCTTCCAAGTAGCTGGAAATACAGGCATGTGCTACCACACCTGGCTAATTATTATTATTTTTTAATTGTAGAGATGAGGTCTCACCATATTGCCCGGGCTGGTCTCAAACCTGCGAGCTCAGGCAATCCTCTCACCTCAGCCTCCTAAAGTGCTGGGATGGCAGGTTTGAACCACCATGCCCAGCAAGATCTCAGTTCTTTAACAAAGCAAGAGAAGAAGTTGAGTGGCTTGTCCGAGACCCTGCAACTGGCAAGCTTTAGGGAAAACCCTTCTCCTCAGGCCACCCAGAGCTGGGCTTC
>NW_006987887.1:0-513 GCF_000164805.1 Carlito syrichta
CTTTCTAAAATTACTTACCTGTTACTCAGGCAGTATTCTAATTTATTTTCTACATAAATTGGGTTGGTTTATGTATACAATATTATCTCACTAATAATTTCTATTGGAATATTTTTTAGTTGAATTATTGTGATGGACTGGTTTATACTAAGAAAGTTACACATAAATAGATATATTAAAGGACATTCATTGGGCAATCCCCTTGGGTTCACTCCCACTGTGTGAGCTTTTCTCTCTTAATAAATCCTACTTTCAAAAAAAAGAGAACATTTTAATATTTTTAATATGTAATATTCTTCAGAGGATTAATTAACTGACCATTATATCATAAAATCATTATATCATTATATCATAAAATCAGTAGAGTGACTGGCTTTATAAAATAGTAAGTTTGTTGAAAGTTGAATTTTTTTGACTGAATGCAGATATTGAGAATTATGTAATTAAAAATAAATTCCATGCCATTGCTTTATAGTTTGTAAGTAGCATGAATAACCTTGACTATGGCACCTC
>NW_006987888.1:0-511 GCF_000164805.1 Carlito syrichta
AAAAAAAAAAAAGCTAAATCTTCATCTTCTGTAGATGAATATCTAGAATTTATAATGGAAAAGAAAACAGAATCTGGAGACATCAAACTCACAATGACAAAGGGAAAGTTAAGTTTGGGGACTAAGCCATATACACATGCAAAAAATTGCTTTCCTTTTGTTTTTCAAAGATCTGTAAGGATAGAAGGCCACATACCTCCCTAGATGGCCTTGCTCACAAGAAAATTCCTTGGGCAACCCCAAATATTTCAAAATACATATCTTCTCCCCCCTCTCTCCCCTGCTGTGGCCAAGTTAAAAGCAGAGTTCTGTTAAATCTCACCCTGACAATGTAAATGAACAGTTCACAGGGACAGGACAAGGCTAAGACCAGAAATCATCCCTTGCCAACCAGAGACACATACAATTGACTTTTTGCTCTGCTCTATCTTTCCACATGCTTATCTTATCCTACATGAAATGTAAATATACTGAGCTTGACAGACACATCATTGACTGTTCCTCTATCCCC
>NW_006987889.1:0-507 GCF_000164805.1 Carlito syrichta
CAATTAGGAGGAAATACAGTCACTGGGACATCCATAAAAGACTTGAACTTGTCACAGGGCACCAATCAAAGAGGAGGGTCAACCACTAGGGCACCAATTAGGAAAACTCACTGAAGCACCCATTAGAAGGTGAACTGGGTCAATAACTGGGACACTTTGAGGAGTTTCAGTCACAGAGGTAATCAATAGAGGGGAAGACAGGCATTGGGGTACAAAAAGAAGGATATCCAATCACTAAAGCACTGTTTCCAAGGAGCAGTCACTGAGGTAGCCAACCAGAGGAAGACCAGTCACTGGGGCACCTAGCACAGATGAGGGCCAGAAACTGGGACATGAATCACAGAGGAGACTGAGTCACTGGTGCCCACTTAAGATAAGAGGGCTAGTTATTTTGTACCAATGATAGAAGAGGGTTATTCATTTAGTCACCAATCACAAAGAAGAGACAGTCACGTGAGCACTGAACACTAAAGAGGGCCAGTTACTGGAGTCCCACAACTCAGGAGA
>NW_006987890.1:0-909 GCF_000164805.1 Carlito syrichta
GATTGTTTAGCTGACTCAACTAGTTGCCCGACTAGTGGGCTGAACAGTTAGCTGATTTAAATAGTTGGCCTGCGAGTGAGCCAAATGAGCTGAATTAACAAGTCAGCTGGTGAGTGAGTTGACTTGTCAGCTGACTTAACTAGTAGGCCAGTGAGTGAGCCGACTGGTCAGTTGACTTAACTAGTCGGCCAGCATGTGAGTTCACTGGTCAGTTGAATTTAGTCAGCTGGCGAGTGAGACAACAGTTCAGAAGCTTTAACTAGTTGATGGGTGATTGAGCTGACTGCTGAGCCAACTTAACTAGTCGTCTGGAAAGTGAGCTGACAGGTGAGTTGCTTTAACTAGTTGACTGGTGAGCTAGC
This sequence comes from Carlito syrichta, assembly GCF_000164805.1. Taxonomy (NCBI): domain Eukaryota; kingdom Metazoa; phylum Chordata; class Mammalia; order Primates; family Tarsiidae; genus Carlito; species Carlito syrichta. Next base: position 363 of record NW_006987890.1, read on the forward strand.
AGCCCTGTGATCTAACTTAATTAGTCGGCTGGTGAGGAAGTCCATTAGTTAGCTGACTTGTTGTCCTGCAAGTGAGCCAACAAGTTTGTTGACTTGTTGGCTGGTGAGCAAGCCGACTAGTTTGCTGACCGGTTGGCAGGCGAGTGAGCTGACAAGTTAGCTGAACTGATGGAAAGCGAGAGAGCCCACTAGTTAGCTGACCAGATAGCTGAGTTGCAAGCCAACTAGTTAGCTAAGTAACTAGTTGATTTGCTAGCTGACTTGACTAGCTGGCTGACTAAATAGCTGGCTATCTAACTGACAACTAGCTAGCAAACAAGCTAACTAACTCTCTAGCTTGCTTACTTAACTAGTTAGCTATCTGGCTACTGGCTAACTGACTTAACTATCTAGCAGACTAGCTAGCTGCCTAGATAGCTGATTTAACTAGCTAGCAGACTAGCAACCTGACTAGCTAGTTGACTTAACTAGCTAGCTGGATAGTTAGCTGACTTGCCAGAGGACTTAACTAGCTAGCAGGCTAGCTACCTGATGTATCTAGCTGACT
>NW_006987891.1:0-886 GCF_000164805.1 Carlito syrichta
AGCGTTACCAGCACTTACTGTTTTAACTACAGAGAGGATAGGATCCGGATTTTACTCTTTAATGCTCAATCTGGTTCAGCCAAGAATGTGAAGTATCTGGAATGTCAGCATGGCTCATTTTGCTCCATATGTTGATGAAATCTCAGCTCCATCTAAAAGCTCCCTGAGTAAAAAATATCTCAAGAAGCCTGGGCAACAAGGCAAGACCCTGTCTCTACAAACATCAAAAAATTAGCCAGACATGGTGGCACCCACCTATGGGCTGAGGTAGGAGGATAGCCTGAGCCCAGATCAAGGCCTGCAATAGTTGTAATTGTGCCATTGCACTCCAGCCTGGGTGGCAGAGGGAGACTTTGACTTTAAAAAAAAACCCAAAAAACAGAAAACCCTCAATAGAGTGTTTTCTAAGTGTGTGTGTCACTGGGAAAAATAGCTTTCTGGATGTTAGCAGATGTTACTTCAAGCATTCTGCGGTCAGGTAAACATGGCAAATGTAGCTGACCCCAGTTTTCTGTAGTTCTCAGACCCCCAGATTTTCTGTGTGCCAGGGGAGCATGTATGCCAAAGACACAGCATTCAGAGATTTGCAGCCCAGTATGGCCAAGGAAGTCTTCCTTCTCTGGTGTTATTTATTTGTTCATGTATTTATTTATTTTATTTTTAATTATTTTTAAAGCAGGACTTATCGAGAAGACAGAAAAGTTCTCAGAGTGAGAGGGCACCTGAGGAACTAGGTTTAGAGATCAGCTTTCCATGGACATTCTGAGATGTGACCTTCATAGATTCTTGACTCTCATAAACCCTGACTCCATCGTGACCAACCCAAGGCCTGTGGCAGAGTTATCAATACATGCTCACACTCCTTTACTTGAGCAGCCACTGCGGA
>NW_006987892.1:0-473 GCF_000164805.1 Carlito syrichta
CACACTGGTGGATTTTAGCACCCCTCGCCCCTCACTGCCTGTATTTCTGTACTCATTAGGAACTTCATGTAAGAGCAAAGAAGAACATCACTGAGACTCCATATCGGTTGCCTCACTTTTCATTATGTATCTGAAAAGTGTCAGCTTATAGGGCAGTCCCTGCCAAAAATCTATTGGCATGTGGGCCTGGCATGTGGGCCTGGGTCATCATGTTAAGAGAAGAAATATTGGGAAGCACATAAACCTGTATAAAACATAATATTTATCACTTTTAATGCTTTTCCAAGGGACAGGGTCTCTCTCTGTCATCCAGGCTACGGTGCAGTAGTGCGATCATAGCTGACTGCAGCCTTTACCTCCCAGGTTCAAGTGATCCTTCTGCCTCAGCCTCCCAAATTGCTGAAATTACAGGCATGGGCCACCATACTCAATCTGCACTTGTTTTTTATTTTATTTTATTTTATTTTATTTTA
>NW_006987893.1:0-458 GCF_000164805.1 Carlito syrichta
ATCTGCAGGAGGGGTGGTGAGACCCACCATGGTGACAGGGACAGAGGCATCACTGTTATGGTAGCGGTGGCTATTCTTCATAGGTCAATCTTCCACAGACCTTTGACAACTTACTTAACCTTTTAACTTTATCTTTTAATTCCACCTGATATACTCACCCCAGCTTTCTGTACCTATTTAGATTTAGATATTACTTATATTCTGTTGATTTTAAGACTACTTTAAAACCTCAAACTTAAACATAATTACTTTTCCTTTGACAAAAACCACATTTCCATGCTTTCTTATAACTTTTCATCAAAACATATCTTATTTTCCTTATATATTTTGCATGTAAGATTCTTTTTCTTAAATATAGTAACTTTTTGTTTGTTTGCTTGTTTGTATTGAGTTGGACTCCCACTCTGTCGCCCAGACTGGAGAACAGTGGTACAATCACAGCCACTGCCGCCTTGACC
>NW_006987894.1:0-456 GCF_000164805.1 Carlito syrichta
ACCTGTTGACTCACATGCAGGCCGACAAGTTGTCAGGTAACCAGTCTGCCAAATAGCCGTTGAGCTAGTAAAGTGAGCTAAACCATCGTCCGACTAGTCAACCAACTTATCAGCCAGCAAGTTAGCACACCTAACTTGTCGACCGACTACTTAGGTCAGCTTACTTGTCAGCCAACTAATAGGTCGACTAGCTAGGTCAGCAAACAATCAGGCTGCTAGTTAACATTGCCAATTGGTGGGCCAACTAGTCAGTCATCTTTTTAACCCAGGTAACTAGTCGGCTGAGTAGTCACCAACTTGTTAAGCCAGCTAACATGTCGGCCGAATAGGCATCCAAAGTGTTAAACAATCTAAGTAGTCGGCCGACTTGTCAGCCCACAAGTTAATTCACTTAGATAACTCGATAACCAACTAGTTAAGTTAGGTAGTTAACTCGATTACCAACTACTTAAAACA
>NW_006987895.1:0-449 GCF_000164805.1 Carlito syrichta
GAGAATTCCACATTGGCTAGGATTGGTCCCTTCATATGATTCCATTAAATAACCCTCACATTGAATTATGCATGCTTGCTTCTCAGCCCCTCTCTTCATAGAAAAGGATGGATCCTGGAGGGAGAGGCTTTTGTCTGGTTCATCTTTACATCTCCTGCATCTAATTTAGCACAGTTGATGCTGTAGGCAATTATCTTTTCTTCTATTCTTTCCTCTATTCATTTGTCAATCAGGTCAATCATTTACTTATATTTTAAACTTATACTGATGCTCTATGTTGTCCCATGTTTTCTAATGGCAAGGAATAAAAAAAGGAATCAGGCATAATCTTAGTCCCACAGAAGTCATTGACCATTGGTGGGTCAATTCAAACGAATTAGTACGTCACAAAGTGTTGAATGCAATGATAAAAATGCCCAGACTGGACTTCTTGGAGGTTGGGAGGTTCA
>NW_006987896.1:0-503 GCF_000164805.1 Carlito syrichta
TATTATGATCACTGAATAAAGAATTTCTGAGACCATGAAACAGACTTTGTAATAAGTAAGGGCATTTGATTAACTAGAGGAATGTTAAATTTTACTGATATTCTTAACTGTATTGGTATGGAAATTAAATTTGTTGAGACCAAATGCTTCATGGTAATATCCAAATACTTTATCATCCATATAACTTTTTCAAGATTTCTTTTCAGTTTTCTTTTAGAGTCTAATCTCCCTAAAACCTTTATGTACAAACTAAGATGGCTCTAGTGACTAATTTTGGACTATTGAATGTTTCATGTCCTCTCCATTTTTCTCTTGGAAAACTGATTAAAGCAATCTAGAATTTTATAGTCTTTCCTGTTCACTTTCCTACCTTCTTCCCACCCATGGACTAAACCCAAACTTAAAATCAGAAATAATATTGTGAAGTCTTGCTGAGCTGTCATACTTTTCCAGAACCTACTTTTAGTCAGTCAGTCATTTTCAGATCAAATAGAATCTCATGA
>NW_006987897.1:0-878 GCF_000164805.1 Carlito syrichta
GCTGAAGTGGAAGGATCACCCTAAACCCAGCAAGTCAAGGCTACTGTGGCCGTGAGCATGCTACTGCACTCTAGCCTGGGCGACAGCATAAGACTCTGATTCCAAAAAAACCTAAAAAAAGTAGTTCAAGAATAAATTTTAAAAGCCCGTCTTCAAGAAGATGCTAATATGTACTGGGCACAGTGGCTCACGCCTATAATCCCAACACTTTGGGAGACAGAGGCAAGAGGATTACCTGAGTCCAGGGGTTCTAAACCAACATGGGCAACTTGGCAAGACCTCGTCTCTACAATAAATCAAAAAATTAGCCAGGCATGGTGGCACGCGCCTGTAGTTCCAGCTACTTGGAAGGCTGAGGTGGAAGCATCACCTGAGCCCAGCAGGTTGAGGCTGCAGTGGCCATGAGCTGCTACTGCACTCCAGCCTGGGCGACAAAGTGAGACTCCAACTCAAAATAAAATAAAATAAAATAAAATAAAATAAAATAAAATAAAATAAAATAAAATAAAAAGCATCCATGAAAGCATCCACACTGGACCTGGCATATAGGAGGTACTTAATATAAAATATAAAAAATCAACTGACATGCAGAAATGGTTCATATAAACTATAAAATAAATAAAATTTTAATACTTAAGAATTGGTAGTAGTCAGGCATGGTGGCTCACGCCTGTAATCTCAACACTTTGGAAGGCCAAGGCGAAAGAATCAACAGAGCTCAGGGGCTTGAGACCAGCCTGAACAACATGGCAAGATCTCATCTCCACAATCAATCAATCAATCAATCAATCAGCCGGGCACAGTAGCACATGCCTATGGTTCCAGTTACTTGGAAGGCTGAAGCAGAAGGATCACCTGAGCCCAGCAGGTCAAGGCTG
>NW_006987898.1:0-423 GCF_000164805.1 Carlito syrichta
TAATTCAGCTCACCAGTCGGCTCATTTGCCAGCTGACTAGTTAACTCTTCTGACCATTCGCTCACTTGCTAGCTGACTAAAGTCAGCTGACCAGTCAGCTCACTCACTGGCTGACTAGTTAAGTCAGCTGACCAGTCGGATAACTCACAGACTGAATAGTTAAGTCAGATGACAAATCGGATCACTCTCTGGCCGACTAGTTGAGTCAGCTCACCTGTGGGCTCACTTGCCAGCTGACAAGTTAAGTAAGCTAACCGGTCATATGACTAGCTGGCCAACGATTTAAGTCAGCTAACAAATCATCCAACTAGTCGGCCAACTGTTCAGATGACAAGTTAAGTCAACTAACTTGCGGGCTGATTATAGGTCAGCTAAATAGTTGGCCAACTATTCAGCCGACTAGTTAGGTGAGAAAACTAGCCA
>NW_006987899.1:0-444 GCF_000164805.1 Carlito syrichta
ATAGCTAACTAGTTAAGTAAACAAGCTAGAGAGTTAGTTAGCTTGTTTGCTAGCTAGTTGTCAGCTAGCCAGCTAGTTAGTCAGCTAGCTAGTCAAGTCATCTAGCAAATCAACTAGTTACTTAGCTGACTAGTTGGCTTGCAACTCAGCTATCTGGTCAGCTAACTAGTGGGCTCTCTCGCTTTCCGTCAGTTCAGCTAACTTGTCAGCTCGCTCGCCTGCCAACCAGTCAGCAAACTAGTCGGCTTGCTCACCAGCCAACAAGTCAACAAACTTGTCGACTCACTCGCAGGACAAGTCAGCTAACTAATCGACTTCCTCACCAGCCAACTAATTAAGTTAGATCACAGGGCTGCTAGCTCACCAGTCAACTAGTTAAAGCAGCTCACCTGTCGGCTCACTTTCCAGATGACTAGTTAAGTTGGCTCAGCGGTCAGCTCAATC
>NW_006987900.1:0-4746 GCF_000164805.1 Carlito syrichta
CAACTCAAAAATATATACATATATTTCATAAATTCCCCTTTGTAACTTTACTCTGACTGCCATATAACAGTAATGACATGCTTGGACTCTGTTTTGCCGTGTATTTTCCTCTTTTTAAAATTAATCATTCATTTTATTTAAGGAAAAATTTTATTACATAAAATCCTTTCATATACAATTTTATTTTATATATATATATTTTGAGTTGGAGTCTTACTCTGTCGCCCAGACTGGAGTGCAGAGGCCACTCCCGGCCACCGCAGCCTCAACCTGCGGGACTCCAGCGATTCTTCTGCCTCAGCCTTCCAAGTTGCTGAAATTACAGCCACGCGCTATCACACCCAACTAATTTTTTGATTTATTGTAGAGATGAAGGGTTGCCAAGTTGCCCAGGCGGGTCTCGAACCTGCGGGCTCAGACAATTCACCCACTTCAGTATCCCAAGGCGTGGGATTACAGGCTGAGCCACCGAGCTCGGCTTATAATTTTTCTTACTATGTATACACCTTCAAACATTTTTTTACATTTTTCTTTGTTTTATTGCTTTTTTCTTTATTCCATTCCATAAAACAAACTTTTTTTGTGCCTCTTTAAGTAATTATTCTATTGGTTTCTCATTCCACCCCTCAAGTTTCTGTAACATTTTAGCAATATCAGGCCAGTTTTTGGTAACAAAATTAACCTTTAGAAGATCCTGTTTGATTCGGAATATTTTCTCATTTGATCTCTAAGTCTCTGTAGGAAAGCAGTTGGAGTTTCTCCTTTTGGACCATAAAATATTTGGAGACATTTTGCTACCTCGGTGCTGATTCCCTAATTCCCTTAATTATCAACCACCTCAGATTCAGCACTTTAGTTTTATCCTTTTGATTATCATTGTCCAATCCAGAATGTACGTTAGGGAACATTTTATGTGACTGCCTGAAAGTCCATCCCTGGAGGATGTTCCCATTCCCATGTGAACATTGCTTCCCTCTTCATCAGTCCCCTTGCTCTTGATATAAGGATTATCCAAGACATTAACAGTCCCCCAGTGGGTTATCCAGGGGAATTTAAGAGCGATAATTTTTATCTCCTTCTTTCTTGGATTTCCTAGACCTAGAATTTTTAATCTCCATTTTTGGCCAACTTGAATACACAACTCCACTTACCAGGAGTTTCTCGTAGTCCCTGGTTGATGCCAATGCCTGAGTTTATCTATGAACGCCCCTTCTGTAGGTTTCTTGCACACCCTAAGATTCACTTCATCTGTCTCTGGCCATTAACCTTACAGGACGGAACTGTGGATTGGTACTTCACACTCATTTCGTATTTGTGATATATCTCAGTTACACTCAGCCTTCAAGAATTCCCCAACCACCAAGGCAGTATTTATAGACCAATTTTTTTCTACCTTGACTCATGCACAAGGTGGCCTGCTTGCCCCAGTGCCTGATTTTTTATCTCCTGTGTTGCCTCTGCTGCATCAAAATCAAAAGTCTTGGATATATCTGCAGTCCTGTGAGCAACCATGACACCCATGCAGAATAGACCACACAAAATCTAGTGGAATGTATCTCCCCCTCCCACATAGTATCTCAGAGGAGTACCCAAATAGTAAGAAATCAACTCACCCATCCAAAATCAAAGGATAGACACACAGACTTGGAGTGAAGCATAAGTGAAACTTTATTTATGGTCTTGCAAGTTCGAATGTCACCAAGAATAGTTGCAAAAAACAATTTATTCCTTAATGCAAACATCCTCCCCCAGTTTTTCCTTGACTAAGGTCTGAAGGGTTACAATTTTTTTCAGACATCCTCTAAGAGAATTTTATTCCCAATAAGGTTAAAATAAGTGCTTGCCATTATTTGATGAGGTTTTGTGTTTCCTCATTTCTGAGTAAGTTCCATTTCCCCAATATGGCTGTCACACCCTTTTTTTCTTGTGGGCCTTTGGTCACATATGCTTTTTGTAGTATGTACTCTTGGTTATGTTAGCAGGCTTCTTTCATTTTATGAAAATGATTCATCTATTGTCATTCACCCCCGTGACTGGCCCACTTTTGTGATGGGTACCACAGTGACTGACTCTTCTCTGTTATGTGTCCCAGTGACTGCACCTCGTTTTTGGTGGATGCCCCAGTGACTGGCCCTCAACTTTTATGGCTGTCCCTGTGATTCACCTTCTTCTGTGAATCACCTGTCCCAGCGACTGGCCCTCCTTTGTAATGGATGCCTCAGTGACTGACTCTCCTCTATGGCTGGTGCTTCATTGAATTTTCTTCAATTGTGAGAGGTGCCCCATTGACTGGCCCTTTTCAGTGGTTCCTAGTGACAGGAATCCTCTGTAATGGTTGCCAAAATCACTGTCCCTCACTCTTATGGGTATCCCAGTCAGTGTTGTTTCCTAGTGACAGATATCCTCTGTGATAGATGCCAAAATGACTGTCCCTGCTCTCTTATGGGTATCCCAGTGACTGGTTTCTCTCCTGGATGCCCCAGTGACTTGCTCTTCTCTGTGATGGTGTCCCAGTTTGCGGGTTTCCTCCATAATGGGTTCCCCAATCACTGCCCCTTCTCTGTTAAGGGTATCACAGTGATTATGCCTTCTGCGTAATAAGGGCTCGATTGTCTGGGCCTCCTTCTTAATTGGTGCTCCGGCGATTGTTCTTCTTCTAAAATGGGTGCCGCAGTGAATATCCCTCTTCTGTGATGACTGCCAGATTGACTGCTTCTTCTATGATTGGGGTCTGAGTGATTTGGTGTACTCTACGTTGTGTGTGTACATAGGTGACTAGATCTTATCCTTAATGGATGTCTTATGATTAGCTTTCCTTTGTAGTGGGTGCCCCATGACATCCTCTCTGTAATAAGTGCACCCGTGACATGTCCTCCATATTGGCCCAAGTAACTAGTTATTCTGCATTATGGGTGCCCCAGTGACTTGGTATGTAATTGGTGTTGTATTGACAGGGTTCCGCCATAGTGGTTGCCACAGTGACTAGCCCTCTTGTGTGAAGGTTGTCTCAATGACTGAACCTCCTCAATAATGGGTGCCCCAGTTACTTGCCCTCCTCTGTTATGGATGTCACTGTGACTAACCCTTCTCTGTGATGGTTGCTTCAGTGACTGGTTCTACCCAGTGATATGTGCTACAGTGACTGGGCCTCCTTTGTGATGGGTGCCTCAGTTACTGGTTCACTTCTGTGATGACTGTCTCAGTGACTCACCCTCCTCTGGGATGGGTGCCCAGTGACTAAACTTTCTCTAGGATGGATTCCCCAATTAATGTTCCTTCTCTGTGATTGATGTACCAGTGACTAACTTTCCATTGCATTTGTTGTGTTAGTGATTGTGTTTCCTAAGTAATGGGTGCCTCAGTGACTAGCCTTCCTCCATTATGTGTGCCACTGTGTCTGTGCCTCCTCAATTATTTGTGCCACACTTAGTGTCTTGCCTCCATAATGGGTACTCTAGTGACAAACCATCATTTGTGATTGGTGTCACAGGATTTAGGCCTCCTCCATAATAGGTCCCACATTGAGAAGCTCTCCTTTCTGATGGGTGTCCCAATGATTGAATTTCTTTAGTGATGGAAGACCCAGTGACAGGTTATCTTCTGTGATGACTGTACCAGTGACTATCTCTCCTCCATAATGGGTGCCCCAGTGAATGGTCCTACTGTGCTATCAAGGCCAAAATGACAAGACATCCTCTATGATATGTGTCCCAGGGAATAATTCTCCTTGGTGAGGGGTCCCCCAGTGATTGGTCATCCTCAGTGATAGCTCTTCCAACGAGTCCTCCAATGTGATGGCTGACTCTGTGACTGTTTCTCCTCTGTATTAAGCGCCTCATTGACTGGACCACCTGTCTTAAAAGTGTTCCTGTTACTGGCCCTCCACTTGATGGTTGCCCAATGACTGACCCTCCAATGTTATATGTGTTCCAATGACTAGCATTGTTTGTGATTCTTGTCCCAGTGACTGGCACTCCTTTGGGATCGATGCCTCAGTAAAGTTGCCTCTCTATAATGAGTATCCCAGTGATTGTATTTCTCTGTAGGTGTGTACCAGTAACTGGACCACTTTGATAATTGGTGCTCCAATGACAAATACTCCTCTGTGATGAGTGAACCAATGATATACCTTCCTCTGTTGTCAATGCAACAGTGAGAATTCATTTGCTGTGTGGGTTTCTCTATGCCTAGTCCTCCTCTGTGAGGGGTGCCCCTGTGACTTGCATGCCTGGGTTATGGGTGTCCCAGTAACTGGTACTGTCTTTTTATGGGCGTACCAGTGATAGTCCTTTGTGATTGGCGCCTCAGTGATTGGGCCTCCTCCATAACGGTGCTCCAGTGACTGACCTTCCACCATAATTTTCGCCCAGTGACTAGCCCTCCTTTCTGATGGTTGTTCTAAATTCTGCCCATTCTCCATAATGGGTCCCCAGAGACTTGCCCTAATTTCTTCTGGGTACTAGTGACTAGCCCTTCTCTGTGTTGGGTTTACCAGTAACTATTCCTCCTCTGCAAGAAGTGCTTTCATGAATGGCCTGCATCTGTGATGGGAACTCAATGACTGGCCCTCAAAAGTGATGGGTACCATAGTAACAGGCATGCCTCTGTAATGACTGCCTCAGTGACTGTCCTTTCTCTGTGATGGGTGCCCCTCTGACTGGCCCTCTTCTGTGATTTCTGTCCCAGTGACTAGCCTTCCTTTGTGATGGGTGCTCTGTGACTACAATCCCTCTGCGATGGGTGCTC
>NW_006987901.1:0-407 GCF_000164805.1 Carlito syrichta
CCTTGAAATCGTGGGCTCCTGTGATCCTTCTGCCTCAGTCTCCAGAGTGGGTGGGACAACAGGCATCTCAACTTAAGACCCCCTGTTTGGATGGGTGTGGAGACGGGGTCTCCCTGCATGGCCCAGGCTGGCCTTGGGATCCTGAGCTCCAGCCATCCTCCCACCTCTGCTTCCAACAGTGCTGGGATTCCAGGCATGGGCTGCTGCACCAGTGCTTCTGATTCATTTTTGATGAAGGATTGAGGCCGGGTTCGGGGGCTCAGCCTCATCATCTCAGTGCTTTGAGAGACCGAGGCAAATGGCCGGCCTCAGCCTGTGGGCCAAGACCCTCTGAGTAACTCAGCAAGAGCTTATCTCTACCCTCCATTACAAATGAGCTGTTTGTGGTGTGTGCCTGTCGTTCTGGC
>NW_006987902.1:0-517 GCF_000164805.1 Carlito syrichta
TAACTGAATTAAAAAACTATCCAGCTGGCTAACCAGCTAAATTAACAAGCTTGTTACATAGTTATCCAGCTGGGTGGCCAGCAGACTTAACTAGTTTACTTAACCAGCTAACCAGCTGGCACAACTAGCAGACTTAACTAGTCAGCCAGCTGATTACCCAGCTAACTTAACTAGCTCTCTACATAGCTAGCTAGCAGGCAAGTAAGCAGACTTTAGTAGCTGACTTAATTAGCAAACCAGCTGGTTAGCCAACTGACTTAAGCTCGTTACCTAGCTAGCCAGCTGGCTAGCCAGCTACCTTAACTCACTGACTTAAATCGCTGCCTGCTTGCCAGACAGCTGAATTAACTAGCTTGCTACCTAGCTAACCAGCTAGCTAGTCAGATGACTTAACTACTTGACTTAACCAGCTAGCCAGCTGGCTAGCCAGCTGATTCAACTAGATGATTTAACTAGAGAGCTAGATGGCTAGCCAACTGACTTAATTAGCTCTCTACCTAACTAGCGTGCTGGCTAG
>NW_006987903.1:0-404 GCF_000164805.1 Carlito syrichta
GTGTGTCTCATAAGCCTTCCCTAACCCTGTCCTGGGCACACCTCGGTGCCTTTGCTCATGTTAGTTCCTCTGCCTGGGATGCTCTCCCTGGTGCTGTATGCCCAGGGACTCTAGCTCATCCTTCAAGCTCAGTGCAAATGCCACCCGTCCCGTTTTGCTCATCTGCCTTATAGGATCTGACACATCACGCACACCCTTCATTCATTGGTTTCTTCAATGTGTGCTTATTGAATATTTACTGTGTGTGGGGACTTTTCTAGATGCTGGGAGTCCAGGATTAACCCAGCAAGATGATGTATCTGCTCTCAGAATATTACAGCTTAGCACGAGACACAGACCCGTGATTAGGCAATAGCAACACTATATGGTGGGGGAAGCTTGGAGCCAGAGAGCCACCTGACCCA
>NW_006987904.1:0-678 GCF_000164805.1 Carlito syrichta
TTGATATGTCAAGAAATTTAATAGACTAAAAATGTGACAGAATTCCTTGAAAAGCGAGCTGCCAAAACCTACAAATGTTGAATCTGAATAGTTTTATATCTGTTAAATAACTCAAATCTATAATTAATAAATTTCTACAAAATAAAGTGTGATGCCAAGGTAGGATCACCAGTGAATTCTACCAAAATTTTAAAGAAGAATTTATGTTAATTCTTTACATGTTATTTCAGAAGATTGAAGCAGAGAAAATGCAGCCCGTAAGTCATCCTATGAGACAAACATCACACTAATATCTAAATCAGATATAGATGCCACAAGGAAAAACTGCAGACCAGCCTTGTATCTCAGAGATGAATCCTACTTGGTCATGGTTGTTGATTTTTGAGATGTGCTGTTGGATTTGATTTGACAGAATCTTATAGAGAATTTTTCCATCAATGTTTATCAGGGATATTGGTCTGTAGCTCTCTTTATTGGATCATTATCTGGGTTGGATATCAGTGTGAAATTAGCTTAATACAATCATTTGGGAAGAGTTTCATGTTTCTTCATTGCCTGCAATACTTTCAATAGGATTGGTATCAACTCCTCATTGTATGTCTTGTAGAATTTGATTAGAAATTCATTTGGTTCAAATTTTTTTGTAGGTAGTTGTCTTATGAAGAGTCAGTCTCCTGG
>NW_006987905.1:0-655 GCF_000164805.1 Carlito syrichta
TTCATCCATCCATCATCCATTCATCCATCCATCTATTCACCCATCCATATATTCATCCATTCACCCAGCCATCCATCCATCCATTCCTCCAGCCATCCACCCAGCCATCCATTCCTCCATCCATCCACCCATCCATCTGTTCATCCATCCATTATTCACCCATCCACCCATCCATCCATCCACCCATCCATCCACCCATCCATCCATCCACCCATCCATCCATTCACCCCTTCAGCCATCCACCCACCCATCTATTAATCCATCCATCCATTCACCCATCCCTCTATCCATCCGTTCACTCCTTTATCCATCCATCTGTTCATCCATCCATTCATCTGTTCATTCACCCATCCATCCTCTCACCTATCCCTCCATCCATTCACTCATTCCTCTATTCATCTACTCATTTACCCATTCATCCATCCATCCATCCATTCACCCATTATCCATCCACCCATCTATTAATACAGCCAGCCAGCCATCTGTTCATCCATCCATCCATTCATGCATTCACCAACCCGTCTATTTACCCATCCATCCATCCACCCACTCGTCCATCCATCCACCCATCCACCCATTCACCCATCCATCATCCATCCATTCATCAATTTACCCATCCATCCGTCCATCCATTCACTCATCCATCTATTAATCC
>NW_006987906.1:0-486 GCF_000164805.1 Carlito syrichta
CCAGTGACTAGTCCTCTACTGTGATGGTTATAACAGTATCTGGTCCTCCATAATGGGTGTCCAAATAATTGGTCCTCCTCTGTGATGGGTTCCCCAATACTGGCCATCGTTGTGATGAGTGTCACAATGACTAACCCTCTTCTGAGACAGGTGTTCTAGTAATTGTTCCTACTCCAAAATGGGTCTTCCAATGAGTAGCCCTCCTCTGTAATGAGTGTCCCAGGAAGTGAATATCCTCTGATGGGTGTGCAAGTAGATTTCTTATAGATACATATTCCAATGACTGACCCTCCTTCAAAATATGTGCCCCAGTGACTGGCAATCCTTTATGTTTGATATCCCAGTGACTGGTCCTCCTCTGTGAAGCATACCCAAGGGCCCAGTCATCCTCTGTGATTAGTGACCCAGTAAGGTGTCTTAATTCTTAATGGATACCTAGTGACAAGTACTACTCTATGATGGATGCCCCAGTTGCTTGACCTCCTC
>NW_006987907.1:0-395 GCF_000164805.1 Carlito syrichta
CCTTCTCAGCCACCATCAATGATCCTCAGAGCACCTCCTCTGCCATCCCATGGCATGCTTTCACAGGCTCTCAATGGCATGACTTCTTTGCTTCCCCACAGAATATCTCCTTGGTCACCTCATGGCTCATTGCACCTTTTTGATCTATTTGTGGCACATCTCCTTGGCATCCGCATGGTGTGCATCTTTGGCCTCCTCACTATGCATCTCCTAGGCCTTCCTGCAGCATGTCTCCTCAGTCTCCCAATTGTACACCTTCTCAGAGACCTTGTGACATGACTCCTCAGTCTTCATACAACGTAACTCTTCAGTCTATTCTTGGCACGATCTCTCTTTACCCACATCATGTTGCATATCCTCAATCTACCCATGTTGCTCCTCTGTAGTCTACCTAG
>NW_006987908.1:0-394 GCF_000164805.1 Carlito syrichta
GTCAGCTGGTTGAGTTAGCTAGTTAGCTCGTTAGCTGAGTTAAGTCAGATAATTAAGAAGACTAGCTAGCACATTAGATAACGAGTAAGCGAACTAGTTAGCTAGCTGGTTAAATCTGCTAGCTAGCTAGGCAGCTAACTATTTACGTGAGCTTGTTAGATAGGTAGTTAGCTGGTTAGCTTACTATTTAAGTCAGTCATGTAGGTAGGTAGCTAGTTAGTCAGTTAAATATTAAGACAGCTGGCTAGCTATGTAGCTAGCTAGTTAATTCAGTTAGTTATGTCACCTGGATAGCCAGCTGGCTAGCTGGGTAGTGAGCTATTTAAATCAGATAGCTAGGCAGCTGACTAGCTGGTTAATTCCGCTAGTTGAGAGAGCTGGGTAGCCAACTGAC
>NW_006987909.1:0-516 GCF_000164805.1 Carlito syrichta
CCCCAGGGCCCTCCTGGAGCCCTGGGCCCAGTCGGGCCCAGGTCCTCTCACCTCGGGACCCTCCTGAGGCCCAGGGAACAGAATGGTCCCGGCCCCCTCCTGGATCTCCGGGACCAGAGACCTGGACCTCTCACCATGGAACCCTCCTGGAGACCCGGGCCCAGAGCCCTGGCCCACTCACCTCGGGGCCCTCCTGGAGCCCCACTTTCAGAGCCCAATCTGCACACCCTGTAGCCCTTCTGGATCCCCGGGCCCAGAATGGCCATTGCCCTGGGACCTTCCTGGAACACCATGTCCAGAAGGGCCTTGCCAAACATACCACGGTGCCCTCTTGGAGCCCCAGGCTGAGAAGGGACCCGGCCCTCTCACCCTGAAGACCTCCTGGAGTCCCAGGCCCAGAGACTCAACTCTTTCACCCCAGTGTCCTCTTAGAGCCCCATGTTTAGAAGCGCCCCGGGCCTCTCACCCCGGGGTTCTCTGTGGCCCTCAGGCCCAAAAAGGCCCTGGGCCTCTCAA
>NW_006987910.1:0-6478 GCF_000164805.1 Carlito syrichta
GCTGCAGGGCCACCTGGAAGGCAAGTGGTAGGACAAACATGGAGGTGCATGGGAGGGTTTTCATGGAGGCACATGGTGAGGCCACCAAGGAGCTACATAATGGGTCACCATGGAGGCACATAGTGGGTCCATCTCAAAGACACTGCTTGCCACTTTGAAGGCATACAGCATGACCACTGCAAAAATACACAGTGTTTCCATCAAGAGGCACATAACAAGGTCACCATGGAGGCACATGGTGAGTTCAGCAGCATGGAGACACACAGTAGGGCCACTTCCTACTGTGGAGGCAATCAGTGGAGTCACCACAGAGACATGCGGGAGGTACACTTCAAGGACTCGTGGGTGGGTTTGACATAGAGCCATGCAGCAGGTCCATCATGGAGGCGTGTTGCAATCCAATGCAAAGGAAGTGGCAGGTCCATTACAAAGACACATGGTGGATCCATCATGGAGGATGTGGCAGGACCCCAGTAGAGGCCCATGACAGGGCCCTTGCAAACGCATGTGGCAGGGCCATAGCAGAGGCACGTGACAGTGTTTCTGCAGAGCAACACAGTGGGGACACTGTAAAAGTATGTTGCAGTGTTACCAAGGAGCTATGAGGTGGGTCAATCCCAGAGGCCTCTGACATTACCATAACGGAAACATGCAGAGGGGGCACCACAGAGGTATATATCAAGTCCTACATGGGGTATGTGGTGAATCCACCAGTAATACACATGGTGGGTCCATCCCAGAGACATCTGGAAGGGTCACTGTAGAGGCATAGAGCAGAGTCAAGAAGTTATGTGACTGGGTCATTACAGAGACACACAGTAGGTCCACAGCAGAGGAACACAACAGGTCCATCTTTTTTTTTTTGAGTTGGAGTCTCACTCTGTCGCCCACACTGGAGTGCAGTGGCCACTCCTGGTCACCGCAGCCTCGACATGCTGGGTTCCGGAGATCCTTCCACCTCAGTCTTCCAAGTAGCCGGAATTCAGAATTACAGGCATGCGCTACCATGCCCGGCTGAATTTTTTAATTTATTTTAGAGATGAGGTCTTGCTGCCCAGGTGGGGCTCGAACCCGCAGGCTCAGGCAATCCACTCACCTCAGCCTCCCAAAGGCGCGGGATTACAGGGTGAGCCACCGAGCCCGGCTTAGGTCCATCTTAAAGGCATGTGCTGGGTCCATCAAGAATACAAACAGCAGGTTCATCATGGAGGCATGTGGTGGGTCCACAACAGAGGCATGCAGCAGGACCACTGCAAAGGCACGGGTGGAGCCACTGAAGAAAAACATGGCAGTGCCATCATGAGGGCATGTGGTGAGGTTATTGTGAAAACATGTGGCTTGGTCAACATGAGGGCAGACCATGAGTACAATTCAGAGGCATACAGTGTGGCCACCATGGAGGTATGTAGCAAGCATGCTGAGGAGGCATGTTTCAGGTCAAACATGGAAGCATGGGACACATAGACCATGAAGGCATACAATGGGGCAATCATGGATGCAGGCAGTGGGGCCACTACAGGGGCAGACCATGTAGTGAAGCCACTGTAGAGGAATGCAATGGGGCTAGGGTTTAGGCAAGTGGCAAGCTCACCACAGAGATACATGGTGGGGCAATCACAGAGGCATATGTTAGGTTTGTCCCAGGTGGATCCTTCCTAGAGATAGGTGGTGGGCAACCAAGGAGGCAAACAGTGGGACCACAAAGAAGGCACACGTTAGGACCACCAAGGAGTAATGCATTAGGTCAATTCTGGAGTCATACTTTGGGACCACCACAGGACATAGTGGCGTGACCACTGCAGAGGCATGTGGTGAGGACACCATGGAGGCACATGGTTGATCAAGGCAAGAGGCATTTAATGAGGCCCCTGAAGATGCACATGGACAGACACTGTGGAGGCATGCAACAGGACCACTATGGAGTCACATGATAGAAACACTGCAGATGTAAGCCACAGGGCCACTGCAGAGGCATATTGCAAGGCCACCATGGAGGCATATAGGGGTTCCAACTTGGAGGCACATGGTGTGTCCATCCCAAAGGCACATAGCAGGCCCACTGAGGAGGCACATGGTGAGTCCAATGTGGATGCATGCAGTGGGTCCATCTCAGAGGCATGTGAAGGGTCCACCAAGGAGGCAGGCAGTGAGGCCACTTAGAGTGGTGGGGCCATTGCAGAGACATGTGGTGTGGCCACTGTGGATGCACACATCAGGGTAGCCACAGATGCATGTGGTGAATCCATCCCAGAGGGACACAGCAGGTCCACTGACAAGGCACATGGTGGTGCCACAGAGAAGGCAAGTGGCAGGTCCACCGTGGAGGCACACAATGAGTTCACCATGAAGGCACTTGGCACATCCCTCCCTAAGGGATATGGGAGATCCATCACAGAGACATATGGCAGGGCCACTCTTTAGGCACATGGTTGTGATGTGCGAAGCAAGGACACAACAGAGGCATGTTGTGTGGCCACCACAGAGACATATGAAGGGGACACCAGAGAGGCCACTGCAGAAGCACAAGATGGGTCCACCATAGAGGGTGCACCACAGAATCATGTGACACGTGTATTTCATAAGCACAAGGTGGTTTATCTTGGAGGCATACAGCAAGACAAACACAGAGGCATGTGGAGGCACCATCAGAAAGGTACATGGTGCAATTCAGAGATGTAGGAAGCAGGTCCACAGAGGCAAAGTGGTGGAGGCAAGCATGTGGTGGAGCCATCACAGAGGTATGTGGCAGGACCACTAAAAAGGCATTCAGTGAATCCACTGAAGAGGGATGTCAAGGGTCCACCATGGAGGCATGTAGCATACTCATTCCAGAGGCAAACAGTGGGGCCACCAAGAAGGAAATTATTGTGGCCACTGTGAAAGCACACAGTAGATCCATCATGGAGGCACATGGCATGTCCATCCCTGAGGCACACAATGGGTCTATCCTAGAGGTTTGTAAGACCAGAAGAATGCAGTGGGACCACCAAGGTGTCATGTGGCAAGACAAATGAGGATCATGTGGCAGAACCATCCTGAAGGCACATGGTGGTTTTATCTCAAATGCACATGATGAGGCAAACATAGAGTCACTCAGTGGGGCTATCGCAAAGGCATGTGGCGATGCCACTGTGGAGGCACGTGGTGGGGCCACTGTGCAGGCTTCTGGCAGGGCCACCATGGAGGTATGTGGTGGGGCAAATGTGGATGCATGTTATGGGGCCCACACAAAGACATGAAGCAGGGCCTTTGTGGAGGCATATGGTAGGTTCACTGCAGCAGCACACATCAGAATCACCAGAGAAGTACATGGTAGGTCCATCCCAGAGGCATGTTATGGTTCCATTCCAGAGACACATGGTGGGTCTACCACAAAGGTATGTGGTGGGGCCATAGAGGAGTCATGTGGTGGGTCAATAGCAAAGACACATCAGTTTCACCATGAAGGTGCAAATTCAGCTTGAAGTCACACAGTGGGTCCATCCCAAAGGTACATGATCAGTCCACCCTGAAGACACATAGCGGTGCAGACATGGAATTATATGGTAGGTTCACTGTAGAGACACTAGGTGGGGTCACACTGGAGGCACCTCATAAGGCCTCACAGTGGAGACATTGCTGAGACATGTAGCGAGTCCACTATGGAGGCACATTCAGAAGCATATAATGAGGCCACCGCAGATGCATATGTAGGGGACACCATAGAGGGACTTGATATGGCTACCATGGAGGCATACGGCAGGTCTACCATGAAGGTATGTGGAAAGCTCATTGTGGAGAAATATGGTAGATCCATTGTGGAGGTACATGATAGCTTTATCTTGGAAGTATATGGTGATTTTATCCCAGAGCCATGCAGCAGGTTATCTGCCCAGGCTTGTGGTTGGTTTGTCACAAAGGTATGTGGTGGGGCATCTGCAAAGGCAAGCAGCCGGGTCACCACAAAGGCAAGAAGTGGTTCCACTACAATGGCATGCAGTAGGACAATCCTGGTGGTATGCTGTGGGTTCATTCTGAAGGCACATGATGGGTCTATCCCAAAAGCACATGGAGTGAAGTCAACACAAAGAAAAAAGGTGGATCCTCCCATGAGGCATGCAATGGTTCAATACTGGAGGCACACAACAGGTCCATCCCAGAGGCACATGGTGTGTCCATTCCAAAGGGATGTGGCGGGGCCACTGCAGAGGTATATGATGAGGCCACCATGTGGACACACAGTAGGATGACCATGGAGACACGTGATGGGTTCATCATGGAGATACACAATAGGTCCACCATGGAGGCATGTGTTGGGTCCATATTGAAGGCACATGATGGTTTTATCCCAGATACATGTGGAGGGAACCTGTAGAGGCTCACAGTGGGGCCAACACAAAAGCACATTGTGGAGCCTCAGTGGAGTCACACAATAGATCCACCACAGAGGAAAATGGTGGGGTTACTGGGCAGGTATGTGGTAGGTCTACGATGGGAGTATGTGGCAAGGCCATCATGGAGGCACACAGCTGGTCCACTGTGGAGGAATGTGACAGGTCCACTGTGATGGCACATGGCAGTCCATTCCAGAGACAAACAACAGGTCCATCCAGAGGCATGTGGCAGGTCCAGAATTACATGATGGGTGTATCCTAAAGGCATGCAGTGGGGCCACCGCAGAGGCACATGGCTGGACCACAAAGATAGTGCATAGCAAGGTCACCATGGAGAAACATAGCAGGTCTTTGAGGAGGAATGTGGCAGGGCCACTCTTAAGTCACATGGAAGTGTCTGTGGAGGCATGCAATGAGTCTCTGCAGAAGCACAGAAGCATGTAGTGGAAAAACATCCTAGAAACTCATAATGGGTCCATCCAAGAGACACATGACAGGGTCACTGTAGAAGCATGACATGGATCCAACATGGAGACACATGCTTCATCCTTGTAGCTTGCCACAGGTCCATCCCTGTAGTTTCTGACAGGTCCATCCTAGAGGCACGTGACAGGATGCCTCCACTACACAGGCACTAATAAACCACACAGGAACTAGGCTGATCCACCATGGAGGAACACTGTGGGTCAATACCAGAGTCACACAGCAGGTTCATCCAAGAGGCAAATGGCAGGGGCACTATGCAGATATATGCTGTGGGGT
The DNA here is from genome assembly GCF_000164805.1 of Carlito syrichta. Classification (NCBI taxonomy): domain Eukaryota; kingdom Metazoa; phylum Chordata; class Mammalia; order Primates; family Tarsiidae; genus Carlito; species Carlito syrichta. The sequence goes on from NW_006987910.1 coordinate 5,136, forward strand.
GACTGTGAAGATATGTTCCTGGGCCACCACAGAAGCCCATGGTCTGACCACAGAGGAACGTGGTCAATCTTTTCCATCCCAGAGGCATGTGGCATAGTCACTGAGGAGGTTAACATCAGGGTCACAATGAAGGTATGTGGCAGGACCACCATGAGGGCACATGACAAGTGCATCCTGAAGGCACATAGTGGGTCCATCCCAGACGCACATGATAGGGGTCACTATGAGGGCACACAGCACGTCCTCTGGAGTCATGTGACAGAGACACCAAAGAGTCATGTGGCTGGTCCATGGTGGAGACATGTGGTGAGGCCATAATGGAGACATTCAGCATTTCCATTGCAAAGGCGTGCAGTTGGGCTACTGTAAAGGCAAATGGCAGGGCCACCGCAGAGACACATAGAGGGTCCATTGTCAAGATATGTGGTGGGGCCACTGCTGAGGTACATGATTGGTTGATTTCAGCATTTCCACTGAGGAGGCACACAGCAAGTTCACCTTGGAAGCATGTGACCCGTCTGTTGTGGAGACATACAATAGGTCCATTTCAAAGGCACACAGTCTTTTTTTTGAAAACATGCTGTGGCACAGCCATGGAGTCACACAGAGGACCAACACAAATTCATGCAACAATGCCACCATGAAAGCGCATGGCAGGTCCACCATGCAGGCACATGACAGGGTGACTGCAAAGGAGTCATATGAAACAACCATAAAGGCATGTAGAAGGTCAATCATGAATGCACACATTGGGGCCACAGAGGAGGCATGCATCAGGGTCATCCATGCATGTGGCAGAGACACCATGGAGGCACATGGTGGATCCACCATGGAGTCATGTGGCAGGGCCACCACAGAGGCATGTAGTGGAGCTACAATGGAAGCATGTAGTGTGTCTTTTGTGGAGGCATGCTGCTAGGCCAACCAAAAGGTAAACAGCAAGTCCATAGTGGAGGCATGTGGCAGGGCTCTCCCAGAGGTACAAAGCAGATTAATCCCAGAGGTATGTGATATTGTCACTGAGGAAGCACATGGCAAGTCCACCATGGAGGCACATGATGGATCCATCATGGAGGCACACAGTGAGTCCATCTGGAAGGCGTGTGGTGGTATTAGACCAAAGGCCTGTGACAGTGCCACTGTGAATGTATGTGGAGTCCACTATGAAGACATGTGGTGGGTTTACTGTGCAACCATGTGTCAGGGTGACTGTAGAGCATGTGGCAGGGCTACCACAGAGGCATGAAGTGGGGCCACCACAGAAACACTAAGCAGGTCCATCTTGGAGAAATGCAGTGGGGCCAACATTGAGGCAAATGGCAAGTCCACCATGGAGGCATGAG
>NW_006987911.1:0-386 GCF_000164805.1 Carlito syrichta
CTCAGTTACTAGCCCTCCTACATTATGGATGCTCCAGTGATTGTGCCTTCTCAGTGATGTCTGCCCCTGTGATTGGCCCTCCTCCATAATATGTGCCCTAGTCACCCTAGCTCTGCTCTGTGATGAATGTTCTGTGATGGATGTCCCAGTGACTGTCCTCCATAATGGGTGCCCCAGTGACTGGCTCTCCTCTATAATGGGTGTCCCAGTGACTGAGCCTCCTCCATAATAGGTGCTCCATTAACTGGACCTCTACTGTGATTGTGCCCCAGTGGCTGGTCCTCCTGGGAGGTCTTGCCACTAAGGAATCCAATATGGAGGAGGATCAATTACTGGGACACCAATCACAAAGAAGGGCTAGTCACTTGGGCACCCATTATGGAGAA
>NW_006987912.1:0-560 GCF_000164805.1 Carlito syrichta
CAGGCATGAGCCACCGCACCCAGCCTACAAGATATTTTTCTATACTGATGAACAATATTAAGTGTTTCACTCCTATCAAACATATCCAGAGAAAACAGATGATAGTTTATATATATATGCACATGTGTATAAATAAATATATATATACATACACATACATACGGAGAGAGAGAGATAGGTATAGAATTCTAGGTTGAGAGTTTATTGTTTCTACCACAGCTTAAAAGTGTTGCTCCATTATCTTCTGGTTTGTGTACATGACAAGAAGTCTGCTATAATTTTTATCTTTGCCTTTTTGCACATATGACTTTTTCCCCCTAGGGCTACAGTTAGGTTTTCCTGATTATCTCTGGCTTTCAGCAACTGAATGATAATGTGTCTTGGCGTAATTTTCTTTGCTTCTTCCATTTTGGTTTTGTTGATATTGTTGGATCTATGGGTTCATATCTTTCATCAAATGTATGAATTTTTTAGCCATATTTCTTGAAATTTTTTTTCTCATTTTTTTCTTCTCTTCCTCTGTAACTCCAATTGCATACAATAGACCACTTCATATAATA
>NW_006987913.1:0-5928 GCF_000164805.1 Carlito syrichta
GAGGGGAGTGGAGAGATAGATGAGTAAGGGGGGAAACAAATGAGTGTGACAACAAATAGAGAGAGAGGCCTATACTGAAAGAGATAAAAACAGTAGACCACAGCTACAGACAAACCAACTCTCATACAAAAAAATAAAATTAAAAATAAAACATATAGTGATGCTAACATACAAGCTAACCAACCACCTTGTTAGTGTGCTGTTCCTCTATACAAAGATATGGTTTACAGAGAGAAGAAAAGAGAAGAAAAGGAAAAGGAAAAAAGAAAAAAGGGACCAATACTGTAGGAATAGAATTAAGTCATTAAACTAATAGAATCAATGAAGCACACTCTGAGACATTTTGTTTAAGTCCAATGTCCTTTCAGGTCTGATTTCTAGTTTTCTTTTCAAGCTGGTAAATTAGTTTGCAGTTAGCGTCAGTTGCCCCTGATCTGCTGTGAAGGACAGTTCAGATTAACCTCCGTTCAGCACTTTAGTCTATGTCTTTATCAAGCTTGTTTCTCCCGTTTCAGTGTTGTTACCTTGAATCGCCAGCAGAGGGAGTGGGGCCGGACAGGAACAAGATGGCTGCCTGCCTCTCAGCAGGTAACAGGAGCCTTATGCTGGGTGGGCAGGACAGTCTTGGATGCAGGAGAGGTGGCAGCGATCCCAGCAGATCTTCCTTGAAGGGGTTTGGTGTGGATCGCCTCAGGCCCGGGTGGTGTGGTGTGCTACCCATCACAGAAGCTGTGGCAGCAGCGGTGACAGTAGTGGCGGCGATGGCAGTGGTGGCAGGGGGAGAGGCTGCAGCGGCAGTGGCACTCTTTGTGCCGCAGTAACTGTCCAGACTGTTGTGATGTCCCAGTGGTGGCAACGGCCGAGCTCTGTATGAAGAGCAGGTTGCGATGTTGGGGTCCCCAGCCCCCTGGGGCAAGAGTCAGAGACCCACTGCAGGTCTCCTTTGCAGAGGGCTTCAGAGATCCGGTTGCCCTGTCACCATCTTGCTGCTTCTCCCTGTCCACTTTTTAATGGGGCTGTTTGCTTTTTTCCTTTTGGTGCATTTGATTTCCTTGTAAATCCTAGATGTTAGGCCTTTGTCAGATATACAGTCGGCAAATATTTTTTCCCATTCTTTGGGCTGTTTCCCTCCTCTCTTGATGGTTTCTTTTGCTTTGCAGAAGCTCAGTTTGATGACATCCCACTTGTCTATCTATTTCTTAAGGTATTGGCCTTTAGGGTTCTGAATAGGAATTGTTTCTCTGTTCCAATTTCCATAAGGGTGTCTCCTGCATTTTCTAAGATTCTTATAGTTTGAGGTTTTGCATTTAGGTCATTGATCCATTTAGAGTTAATTTCTGTGTATGGTGATAGCTAGGGGACCTGTTTCAATCTTCCACGTGTGGTCAGCCAGTTTTCCCAGCACCATTTACCAGCTAGGTTCTCCCTTCCTCATCGGTGGTTGTTGGAGGCTTTGCCAAAGGTGAATTGGTTGAGGACTTGAGGCTTTGCTTCCAGAATCTCTATCCTGTTCCATTGGTCTATGTGCTTGTTCTTGTACCAATAGCAGGCTGTTTTGATTACTGTAGCCTTAAAGTTTGAAGTCTGGAAGTGTGATACCTTCTGTGTTGTTTCTTTTGCTAAGGATTGTTTTGGCTATTTGTGGTTGTTTATGTTTTCATATGAATTTCTGTATCGTTATTTCCAGGTCTGAGAAGAATAATGTTGGTAATAATGGGTATTGCATTGAATCTGTAGATCGCCTTTGGTAACAAAACAAACAACTCTATATAAATATGGACAAATATTTTAATGTATGCTTCAACAACACAAAAAAGTGCACAAAGTAAGCAAAGGACAAGATGCTCAACAGCATTAGACTAGAGAGCAACAGATCAAAACCATAAAGACATACCATCAAACAGCTGTCTGAATGTCTGATGTTTAAAGGCATGAGTTCATGCAATGTTGGTGCAGATGGAGAGCAGCTTGAATGCTTATCCCCTCCCGGTGGCTGTGGAAAGCAGTGGGCCAAGTCAGAAAATGTCAAACACAAGCTTACCATATGACTCAATGACTCTACTCCTGGAATTAAAGTCTTTGAAATGCACATTTTTGGATACAAATACTCATATCATATAGCCTTTTATTTGTATATCCAAACTGAAGACAGTCCAAATGTCTATCAACAGGTAAAGAGGTAAATGCACTGTGCCATGGTCAATCAACAGAAGGCTTCCCAGCCCTGAAAAGGAACTGGCCCTGCTACACGCAGTGGATGGATGTGTCCAAAATTGCCATGTGGAATCAGAGGCACAAAATAAAAACTAGGAAGGAACATGCACTGTCAGACTCCACAGACATGAAGTTCTACACAACAGAAACTGTTATACAGTGACAGGAATCAGGCTGATGCCTGCCTAGGAGCAGGGACAGAGGGAGAGGTGGACTCTGAGGGGTGTGAGAAAACTTTCTGAATTGATGGAAATGTGTGTTTTGTGGGTGCATATGTGTGTCAGTAGTTACCAAGTTGACACTTGAAATATGTGAACTTTATTTTACAATTATACCTCATTAAACATAAGATGACACAGAAACATTTTGTCAGACAAAAGCTGGCAAATGTCCTGCCATAGAAATACATTGGAAATACAGAGTAAAAGATGTTGTCAAGCTTACAGAAACCCCAGGTGATCCTAGAGGTAAGCAGAGATGTTCAGGAAGGAATGAAGAATTCCAGAAAAAGTAAATATGAAAAAAATTAACTACTTAAAACAACTATAATAATGCAGTATAAACCTTATAAATTATGCAGAATAAAAGTTTTTATATTAGAGTGCAAAAAATGAAGATAACTATTGGAAGTTGCGTGCATTTCAGAAAAATATTAAAATACTCATTTAAACATGAACTACTCATATTGTATTGATATTGTATTGGATATTTTATTCACAGGGAAACTGCTAATAATACAATAACTAAAATATAATGAAAAAGAAGTTGATTAAACTAATTGATTTATCTGAAAGAAATCAAGAAAGATGAAACAAAGAAACCAAAGTAGATGAGACAAATAGACTCAAATAGTAAGATGGTAGGCTTAAATACAATTATATTTGTAGTAATATTACATGTAAAAAACTGAATGATCCAAAATAAAAGATAGTATAAAATTAGCAAGAAGCATATTTTAAATAAAAGGTTATAGACAGGTTGAACATTAATGAATATTAAATAGGAGTCATGGAATGTTTTCTAAAGGGGACATTTTATTAAAAAACAGGAAGACACAAAACTCATGACTGCATGTGCACCCAATAATGTTGTTAAACATGTATGAAAAAAATTGAGAAAGAATAATATCCACAAGCACAGTGAAGATTTTAATGGGCTTTCTGCAGAGGGTGAGAGAATAAAGAATCCAAAAAAGAGTGTGAAAATGGACTTGCCAGACACAACTAACTCTTCTAGTTGGTGTAGATAGAATACTATCAGGCAACTGTGGTGTAAATTCTTTTTTCAAGTGATGAAGATACATTTACCAAGATGGATTTGGCAATGAAACACATGTCAACAAATTGAAAGTAAATAAAATCACACAAACTATGTTTTCTTGCATAGTGAAATCGTACTATAACACAATATCAGAAAGATATAAATAATTGCACAAATACTTCCTTATTTTATGAGTTGTTGGGAGCCGGCCATGGAGGCCCACTGAGCATTAGGGCTCAGGGAAGGCCGTGGACCCCGAGACCACTAGAATGTGTTTGGGAGCCGTTGACCCCATTTTCCTCCTCCTTTTACCATGTAGCACAAATAACCTAAAGGAACTCTGCTGACCTGAGCTGAAGGCTCTGTGACGGTGACAGGCATGGCTCACTCTAGAAACTCATTGTTCCTGTTTCCCATAAACTGTGGTTTTGGCTTAGGTATTAGATATAATTCAAACTCAGATCACATTTGGGAGCCTTTCACATGGTACAAGCCTCTTTATAAGATTTTAAAGTATATTTGTATTATGGTATATACTTATGGAGAGTGGTTTTCAGCTTTAGATGGTATAGATGATTATCTGGATTTACCAGAAATGGCCCAGTATGAACTTTGAGCTGGGCTGCATTCCTGAGGGCCCAGTACGTACTTTGGACTGAGCTGCACTCTTTTAGGCCAGCTGTAGCAACAGTTAGTGTAGGGTTTTTCTACCTATTATAGAAATTGAATTTATTTTATTCATAGAAAGTATTGTAGAATAGGTCATGCTAACATCAGGGAATCATGTTAGTTCAAGCATGATCAATCATGATATTTTGAGGTTTAATAAGAATACAGTTAACTTTAGATATTTCATCATCTCCATTTTCTACTATTGTGGTTTTGGCCTTAGTACATTTACAGTTTATATTTGGGTTTTATTTTTAGAAGCTTTGTTGCTGATGATCAGCTTTATATATTAGGAATTAAAAACGTTCATAGAAATTAGGATAGATATATAGGACTTTAGAATAGCCATTTTGTAAAGAGATTGTAGTCTATTGTTCCAAAAAGTGGCCCACCGTGAACCTTGGACTGAGCCACATCCTGTAGAGCCCAGTGTGATCTTTGGACTGGGCCACATTCTCTAGGAATTGGTTTAAGCTATAATTAAGAGCTTCCGTAGCATTGTGTAAGTAGTATTAGCATAGAATAGAAAGGTAATAAAATTTAAGTTAGTCATCATGGGTTGTTGTGTGCGCATGAGCTTTAGAAGTTATTGATTATTAGAACAACATGATGCTAGTAGTATTGCTTTTGAAGTACATTAATTAGCATAGGGAACAATAAGACAATTTTGCAGTTTGTCCTTCCTCATACCTGAGAAAACATCTAGTGGGTGGGGGACGCCCCTCCTGCACCTGGCTTTGTGTTCACATGAAAGACTTGTGAGACTGTCTGTGTAAAATTTGGGGATAAATACCTGCTGTAACTTTCAATAAACGGCTTCTGCACTAGACAGAGTCCAGTCTCTTTCTTTCTCCCCACTTCTCTTTCTTTCTCTTTGTTTCTCCAGAATAATCGCCAATGCTACCACACCTTCCAAGGGACCTCCTAATCTCTCTGCAGGGGCTGGCCCCCCCAATGAGTAAAAGAAGTACAATGTAAATGGAAAATATTTTGAATTGAAAAATAATTTGTTTCATAGCAAAACTTGTGGAATGCAGCTAAAACTGTGCCCAGAGGAAATGTTATAGCCTTAAGTGTTTAACAAGAAAAGTTGAGTAAAACTTCTAGGCTTCCACCACCCAAAGCCAGGAAAAGAACAGCAAATTATACCCTAAAATAGAAGAAAGAAAATGATAAACTAAGATGAGAAACTAAAAATGTTCTGGGTGAGCAGGTTTTCATTTGCTTTTCCATTGTCTATGTTGTTCCAACCAAAAAACAAGACGAGTTTTTATTCACTCACATACTTACAAGTGTCAGGCATCATGCTAAACTGTACAAGGAAGACCAAGAGCACAGTCAAGTTGAGGGGTCAAAGCTAACCCATTAAATCTTCAACAAAAGACAAGAGAATGACAGCTAAGGGGATAACATAGTTTTCACAAGGCCAAATTAAAAACAACAACAACAGTAAGTCCTATTATGACTTATCTGCATTGTAAGGGAGGTGTGTGCTAAATGGTGACAGGGTGAGGTGGTCAGTTCACCTCTTTGCTCTGTCCCTGGGGCTGCACTTGGGGCATTGGAAATGCCTGGCTACCCTGCCATGAATCCTGCCCTACCATGCACACATGTATGACACCTCCATTCTAGAACCATGGGTTCTCTATTTTAGAAGCTAAAACTGCTGTACATGGTGGCTCATGGCTTCAATCCCAGCTAACTAGGAGGCTGAGGCAGGAGGATAGCTTGAGGGCAGGAGTTGGAGACCAGCCTGGGAAAAATAGTGAGCTGCAGTCTTTACAA
>NW_006987914.1:0-368 GCF_000164805.1 Carlito syrichta
TCGTACATGGTTTCCCGCCTTAGCCTCAGGTTCTGTGGTTTTTGAATGGCAAACTGCAAAGTGTCAGAGTTTCATGTGTTCGTACAGCAGACCCAGCCAGGAAATGTCTGCTGCTATGGAACTGTCTGCTTGCTGTCCCTTGGGTCCCATCCCCTTCTAGGCAGGCTAGAAAGCACTGTGCAAGGGTTAAGTTCCTGGGATATGGAAGCTGGTGCAACACCAATCCACATGGGTTTCAGCAAAGCATAGCTGTACTGGAGTCCTGCAAGGCTCAGGCAGCCCTCCAAGTCCACAGCAGGAACACAGTTCTGTGAATTACCCTCACTCATCTTCTCTTTATATCCAAAGGTTACCATGGTCTGTGGTAA
>NW_006987915.1:0-364 GCF_000164805.1 Carlito syrichta
AGCTCAAAGTCCACACAACCAATTCCTGCTTCTTGTGTTTATTGTTACAACTGTAAAATGCAGGCAACATTAAAAGCTACATTACACAGATTAAATGAACATGCAATAATGAAATAAAAGATTCAGGAATAAATTTTTTCACAGCACAATCACATAATAGAAAATAATATTTTTCCAAGTATCACCCTTGCCACCAAACTCTACCAAGATACTCCCACATGCTCTGGGCACTTCCTTCTCTTAGTCAACCCACTCCAGTGCTTGCTATATCCCAGGACACTTGCAAATAGGGCCCATTGCTGATAAAAATCATTCCAACTCTGACCCTGCAGCTCTGGAAGAGGAGTTCTATCCCTGGGATTCA
>NW_006987916.1:0-1073 GCF_000164805.1 Carlito syrichta
AAGTACAGATACTGTCATGGATCTCAATGACAGTTCCTCCAGGGGTATGTGACAAAGAAACATTCTTGGTGATTGTTCTTTTCAGCTTTCTGGAATGTCATATAACTTAAAATCTGAAGAAAAAAAGAACTAAATAGTATTTTTACTGATAAGTTAATACATTTTTAGTGTATTTTTATGATTTTTCTTAAGAGATGATATTGTGTCTTCTGAACCAGGGACAGTCAATCCCTGTATGAGTGATTTTGTCACTGAGCTTTTCTCCTGAGTTCTACTTTGACCTTAAAGTAGGAGTCCCTCACCCCCAGGACTGCAGACCAGTACCAGTCTGTGGCCTGTTTGGAACCAGCGGCACAGCTGGAGTCAATCAGAGCTCCTACTCCTGTCAAATCAGTGACACATTAGATTCTCATAGGAGCATGAACCCGATTGCACATGCAAGAATCTAGGTTGCACGCTCCTTATGAGAATCTATTGCCTGATGATCCCCACCTCCTGTCCATGAAAAAATTGTCTTCCAGGAAACTGGTCCCTGATGCCAAAAATGTTGGACACCGCGACCTTAATGCACAAATATAGTAGAAATGGTGATTTTGGATACCCGTGCCCAAAAAGGCACATTGTGTTTTATAACTCGGTATCTTCCTCTGTCTTCTCTATTTCTCTTCCATCCCTCTACATGCCTCTTCAATTTTGTCCCTTCAGGGTCTTCCTGTTTCCATTGTCTTTTTCTTGCCACATCTGAGGCTCTTCTGAGTGTTGACCTTCTTCATTTATACTCAGTTTCTTCCCTGTCTACTTGCACATCCCTTGCTTTCCTCTCTTAGGTCCTGGAGTTTCTTCATCTGGCCTCTTTTCTTGCCATCTTTGTCCCTGACATTCTGGGGTAGTTTTGTCCCCCTTTCTATCATATCTGTTGTATAATCCTTCATAGTTCCATTGTCATATAGTGTTAACATTCATTTTCTTCTCTAAGACTACAAGGATCTCTCTTTGTAAAACTTCTTGAGATTATCCCTCTAACATGTTTTTCCAGATTTTCCACATATTTGAGGCTTGCAAAGGCACATTTA
>NW_006987916.1:2802-3317 GCF_000164805.1 Carlito syrichta
AATAAGTCATACACACACACACACACACTCTCTCTCTCACACACACACACACACACAAATCACAATATGTATACCCTGAGCATTACAAAGGAGATTTTTAGTATTTGGGTATAGGAAGCAACAGAACTCAGTAAGTAGTAACTCTCCAGTCCCCACCATCACTTGGAGACAGATATCATAATATCATGATAAACTTGAGCTAGCATGAATCAAAACAACTTTGGTAGAATTAGCCATCTGTAGAACTCTTCCTGAAAATAACAAAATCTCATCAGGGAGCTACCAATCTGAAATGTAATTACTCTAAGATGATTTGTAACCTAATTAATTGCAAGCTTGCCTGCCATAAGGTAACATAATGGTTGATTCTTTTGCTAACAAAGTATTAAAAAGAGAACTGGGCAGTAGAGCATTTGTCTGTGTTTATACAAAACTGGGCAGGAGAGCATTTGTGTGTGTTTTTCTGAGAAGAATACTCCAGTAGTTTGGGAGTAGCTTAAAAATTTGTTATCTAA
>NW_006987917.1:0-635 GCF_000164805.1 Carlito syrichta
GGCTTGTTAGCTGACTTAACTAGCTAGCTGACTTGTTAGTCAGTGGGTTAGCTCACTGACTGAACTAACTTATTTAACTAGCTAGCCAACTGACCTAACTAGCTGACTTAACTAGCTAGCTACCTAGCTAGCCAGCTGTCTTAACTAGGGGATTTAACTAGCCAGCAACCTAGCTAGCTATCATATAGCTAGCTGACTTAACTAGCTGACTTAACTTGCTAGCTAGCTGATATACATATAGCTGACTTAGCTAGCCAGATTCCTAGCTAGCCAGCAGACATAACTAGCTGAAAAAACCAGCAAAACATCTGGCTACCCATCTGATGTAACCAACTGTTTAATCAGTTAGCCAGCTGGCTAGACAACTGACTTGAGGAGCTGACGTAACTATACAGCCAGCTGGTGATCCAGCTGACTAAGCTAGCTGACTTAACTAACTGGCCAACTGGCTAGCCAGCTGACTTAATTGCCTAGCTACCTAGCTAGCCAGCATCCTAGCCAACTGATTTACAAAGCTGACTTAAGAAAGTAGCCAACTGGCTAGCCAGCAGACTTAACTAGCTAGATACCTGGCTACACAGATGTATAGCTAGCTGACTAAACTATCTGAGTTAACTAGTTAGCCAGCTGAATAG
>NW_006987918.1:0-464 GCF_000164805.1 Carlito syrichta
TGGTTTCTTTGGCTTTGCAGAAGCTTGTCAGTTTGATGAGGATCCACTTGTCTATCTTATCTCTTACTACAAGTCTGAGAGTATGATTACTCCCTGTTTTTATTTTTTGGTCTGAAGATTGTTTTGGCTACTTATAATCGTATATGTTTCCATATGAATTACTCTATTGCTGTTTACAAGTCTGAGAAGAATGCTGTTGGTAATTGAATGGGTATTGCATTAAATCTGTAGATTGTCTTAGGTAGGATGGACATTGTAACAATGTTGATTCCCCCAATCCAAGAGCATGGAATATTTTTCCATTTATTTGTGTTATCTTTGATTTCTTTGATCAGTGTTTCATAGTTTTCATTGTAAAGGTCCTTCACTTCTCTAGTTAGGGAGATGTCAAGGTATTTCATTTATTTTGTAGCTATTGTGAATGAGATTGTGCTTTTTATTTGAGTTTCTGTTTGTTTATTGTT
>NW_006987919.1:0-358 GCF_000164805.1 Carlito syrichta
ACCGGCCTTCATATTCTAGAAAGACAAATAGAATCATTTTCTGAAGAACAGAAAAAAGCCACATGTACAGAGACAGCCAAAGTTTTAAACATATTGGATGAAATACATATTCATTGGTATGTAATAATGGAAACAGCAAAGTGTATTAGAAACTAGATTATGAGAAAGAGGAAAACTGTTAAAACAGCCCTAAGGCAACACAGTGAATGTGCAAAACTATACATTCCAGGAAATGTGACATGATTTTGATTCTCCTTGTTGATTCAGAGTAATGCATTTACCAGATCAAGACCCACACGAGCAGTGCCAGAGAATTGTAAGTCTAAAAAAGCATAATAATAATCACCCCAGTAGCTTG
>NW_006987920.1:0-450 GCF_000164805.1 Carlito syrichta
AGGGACAGTGATGCAGAGAGTCTCCACCGGGATCAGTGACACAGAAAAATCCCCACTAGGGTCAGTGACACAGAGAGTCTCCACAGGGGACAGTGACACAGTGAGTCCCCACGGGGGACAGTGATGCAGGGAGTCCCCACGAGAGACAGTGAAACAGAGAATTCCCTCTACGGACAGTGAGGAGCGAGTCCCCACTAGGGACAGCGAAACGGGAAGTCCCCACTCAGGGCAGTGACAGACAGTCCCCCAGGGGCAGTGATGCAGGAAGTCCCCACTAGGGACAGTGACACAGGGAGTCCCCCAAGGGCAGTGCCCAATGGGACTGAGGAGTGGGGCAGCCCTCCAAGCCCAGAACCGTGGAGTTACTTGCATGCAGCCCCTGGGAAGGTTGTAAATGGGTGACTTCAACCTGGGAGAGCTGCTGGTTGTACTGAGCCCGCCAAACCATAG
>NW_006987921.1:0-339 GCF_000164805.1 Carlito syrichta
ACCGATTGTATACCTAACCCTGAATTGTACCCCGCATCTTTAAAATAAAAAAAAAGAAAATGTTCCTTGGCTCTTCACTTTGTCCCAGTTCTCCAAACTCTGGCATGCCAATGGCACTCCTAAAACAGCATGGAAATTTGGTGCTATAATTGCATCTAAATGACAGGTCAGGCCCTGATAGCTCACACCTGTAATCATAGCAATTTGGAAGGTGGAGGTGGGAGGCTCGCTTGAAGTCAGGAGTTCAAGACCAGCCTGGGCAATGTAGCAAGACACTGCCTCTATCAAAAATAACAAAAAAAAGTAGCCAGGCATGCTGGTGAGCAGCTGTGGTCCCAG
>NW_006987922.1:0-647 GCF_000164805.1 Carlito syrichta
AAGTCTGGTGTCTCCTTCCCAAATGATCTCTGTTCACTGTAATCCCAACTCCATACAAAAATTGATGCTCTTTTTTTCCCTCTTTTCCATTTTCTTTTTTGAGTTGGAGTCTCACTCCATCACCCAGGCTGGAGTGGTGGTTCACTCCTCGCCAATGCAGCTTCAGCCCACTGGGCTCCGGCGAGCCTTTCCCTGGCCTTCCCAGGAGCCGGAACTACAGGGATGTGCCACCACGTCTGGCTTATTTGGCATGGATGGCTGGATCCCAGGAACACAAGGCCCACCTGGACCATGCAGGGAGACCCTATCTCTACACCCATCCAAACAGGGTGTCTAGGGTCGATGTGCCCATTGTCCTGGTCACTCTGGAGTCTGAGGCAGAAGAATTGCTGGAGCTCAGGAATTCGAGGCTGTCGGGGAATTATGGACGTGTCCCCAGGCCCTAGCCATGGTCAAACAACAAGATACTGTCTCCAAAAACATCAGAATCATACACAGATTCTCATCTGCGTGGTGTGTTCACAGGATGACCGACCTTAAAGCCAGGAAAATGAGATGGTGGGGGAAGAAATATCCCTGGGTGAGGGATGTGTCCTTGGACTTTCTTGGCAGAAGGTCCTCATTGCCGAGAAAGAGAGTTGGCCTAC
>NW_006987923.1:0-434 GCF_000164805.1 Carlito syrichta
TGTTTCATATAAACAAAATCAAATAATTCAGATGGAATAAGGAAACAGTTCTTAGACAAATAGTGTGAGATTCTAGAACTGCATTTACATTCTTCCACAGAACCACTGCAAAACTCAAATAAGATAATGTATGGGAAACCCAAATTATAAAGTACTAAATTACTGGACATCTATGAGGAGTCACTGTTTCTCCCAAGTTAGCTGTTTCCCAGGTGTCTTACTCTCCTGGGATTCAAATCCATTCAGAGACCTAAAAGATTAGAGCCAAACTTTTATTTTACTCTTGTGGGTACATTTATAGGTCCTGCCATAAATTTTATTATCATTGTGCATGTCAGGTGCCCTGTTTTAAACTTATTTTAAATTCATTACTCTTCAGCCCATATTACTTTACTGAGTTCCCTTCCCCATAAAGCAATAGAATTTCTGCTGTA
>NW_006987924.1:0-495 GCF_000164805.1 Carlito syrichta
CATTAGCTAACGATTTAAGTCAGATGACTAAGTCAACTTGCTAGCACGTTAGATAATGTGCAAGCTAACTATTTAGCTATCATGTTAAGTCAGCTAGCTAGCTAAACTGCTATTTGAGTGAGATTGTTAACTAGCTTGTTAGCTAACTGTTTAAATCAGCTGGCTGGCAAGATAGCGAGCTAGTTAGCTAACTATTTAAGACAACTGTCTAGTTAGTAGCTAGCTAGTTAATTCACCTAATTAAGTCAGCTGGCTAGCTAGGTAGCGAGGTAGATAAGTTTGTTGGCTAGCCAGGTGGCTAGCTGGCTAATTCAGCTAGTTAAGAGAGCTGGCCAGCCAACTGGAAAGGAAGGTAGATATCTAGTTAAGTAATCTAGATAGCTACCTGGCTAGCTAGTGATGTCTTTGAGTTAATTCAGCTGGCTAGCCAACTGCCTAGTTGGTTAAGTCAGCTAGTTTAGTCAGCTGTCTAGCCAGCTGTTTAGGTAGGTAGCT
>NW_006987925.1:0-504 GCF_000164805.1 Carlito syrichta
GCGGGATTACAGGCTGACCCACCGAACCCAGCTAAAACATTTATTTCTTGAAGAATAGCTTTTAATAGTAAAAGTTTATAATATTTACGTTTAACTTAATCCAGAGGAGAATGGGAAGGGATGAGAATGTTTAAACTTTTAACAATGATTCCATAAATGTAAAAAAAAAAAACTTTAAGGAAGAAAGCTTCAAGAACTAGATTGTTCCTTTGCAATTGAAAGGTTAAGGCAAAATCAAGTAAGAAAACTGAGTTAAGTAACATGCAATATGGCAATTTCCTATGGGTATTCTATTTCTCAATCTGATTACTTTTGACACTACATAAAATGGCTGCCCCATTATGTAATGATGTTAAACTATAAATTATAAACAGTTTAACAGGATTCTACACATAAGCTTTTGTCTTTGTGGTTAATTTTGGATTTTTTCTTAACTCAAAAAATAGCAAGATCCCTGCTATAAATAATCAAATATTTTACCTTTGTTCGTATTTCAGTGAAAAA
>NW_006987926.1:0-324 GCF_000164805.1 Carlito syrichta
GTTCCAGCGACTGTCCTTCCTCTGTGTTGGGGGGTCAGTGACTGGCTCTACATTGTGATGGGTTCTCTAGTGACTGACTATTTTGATGGGAACCTCAGTGACTGTCCCTCATGTATGATTGGTGCTTCATTGACTGGCACTCCTCTGTGATCAGTACTCTAGTTATTGACTCTTCTCTCTACCCAGATTCCTTGTGACTGGCCCTCATGTGTAATTGGCAACCCAGTGAATGGTCATTATATATGACCTGTGCTCCATAATTGACCCTCCTTATAAGGGGTGCCTCAGTGACAAGTCCTTCTCTGTGATGGGTTACACAGTGAC
>NW_006987926.1:1490-8883 GCF_000164805.1 Carlito syrichta
CCCAGTGAATAGATATCCTATGTGATGGGTGCCCCAGTGAATACATTTCAATGATGGATATCTCAGTGACTGCTCCTTCTTTGTGATAATTGCCTCAGTGACATTAACTCCTCTTAATGAGTGCCCCAGTGACTAGTACTCTATGGAATGGACATCTCAGTGATTAACCCTCCTTTGTCATGGGTGCTTCATTGAAAGTTCTTCCTCTATGATCAATACCCCAGCACTGGGCCCACCTCCTAATGCATAATCAGTGAATCACCCTAGTGTTGAATTGGTACCTCACTGAGTGGTCCTTCTCTTGGATGTATGCCTCAGTAACAGGTTCTCTGCTGTGATGATGAACCAGGACTATACCTTCTCTATGATGGGTGTCCCCAGTTACTTGGCCTCTTCTGTAATTGGTGTCCCAGGGACTAGCACTCCTCTGTGATAGGTGCACCTGTCACAGGCATTTTCTGTGATGGGGCCCCCATTAACAGACCCTCTTCAATAATGTTTGCACATGATTTTATCTCCATAGTAATGTCTCCATAGTAATCGTTCCTTCTCTGTGTTCAGTGCTCACGTGACTGTCCCATCTTTTGTGATATGTCACACAATGACAGGACCTCTTCCATAATAAGTGCACTAGTGAATAGTCTTTTTCTCTCACGGATGCTCCAGTGTCTCATTCTCCTCTGAGATGTATGTTCCACTGACTGTACCTTCTCTGGGATGAGTGCCTCAGTGTCTGGTCGATCTTCTAATTGGTGCCTCAGTGCTTTGTTCTCCTCTGGAATGGTTGCTCCATTGACTGGTCATTTTCTGCAATTGGTGCCTCTATGACTGACCTTCCTTTGTGATGGTGCCCCAGTGACAGGTCTTCTTCTGTGATGGGTTCCTCAGTGACTGGACTCCTCGACGATGGTGGCCTCAGTGACCAGCCTTCTTCTATGATGAATATAACCATGAATGTGCCTTCCTTTGATGTCTGCACTGGTGACTGGCTCTCCTTAGAGACGGCTGATCTGGTGACCAGCCCTCTTCTGTGTTGTGTGCCTAGTGACTAACTTTGCACTATGATAGATACACCAGTGACCAGCCCTCAACCTATTTGGTACCTGAGTGACTAGCGCTCCATGCTGTTGAGTTTCCTAGTGACTGGGTTTCGACTGAAATGGGTGTCCAGAGAATGGTCATAATCTGTGATGATTACCTAGGGCTTGTCCTCCTCTGAGATGGGTTCCTCAATGACTGACCTTCCTCTTTGATGGGCGTCTCACTTTCTGTCTCTCCTCTATGCTGGTTGCCTCAGTTGCTAGCCCTCTACTGTGATCAGTGCCCCAGTGATTGGCCTTCCTCTTAATATTGCCCCCGTTATTGGCCTTCTGCTGAGATGGGAGCCTCTCTGATTGACCCCTAACTTTGTGTTGGTGACTCAGTGTCTGGATCTTCTCTCTGATGGGCGACTCACTTACTGTCCCTCCTCTGTGATGAGTGCCTCAGTGACTGTCTTCTGTGATTGTGCCTCAGTGACTGGTCCTCTTCTGTGAAGTGGGCTCATGTGACTAGCCTTCTTCTGAGATGGATGTCCCAGTTACTGGCCCTCCTAAATAATGTGTACTCCATGACAGACACTTCTATGTAATGAGTAACTCAGTCACTGCTACCCCTCTGTGGTTGGTGCTTCAGTGACAACCTCTTTTGCAATCATTGCCCCGGTGACAGACTTTTATTCAAATGGGTCACTAGTGACTAGTCCTCTTTTATCATGGGATCTCCAGTAACTGGTTATACTCTATGATGCATATCCAAGTGATTGGCAATCCTCTGTGATATCCACTCCAATGACTGTTTCTCCTCTGGGATGGGTGATTCACTGACTGGTCATTCTCTGTGATTTGTTCTCCAGTGATAGTCCCTCCTCCTAATGGGTTCCCAGGGGATGGAAATGCCACTGTTAAGGGTACCTCAGTGAATAACCCTCCTATGGGATGGGTGCTTGTCACTGCACCTCCTCCATGATGGTGGGCAAAGTCTCTGGCCCTCAATGACTAGCTTTCTTCTGTGGTGGGTTCCACAGTGATTCACCTTCTGTGATGGATGTCCTAGTGACTGGTCCACATGAATAATAAATTTCCCATGAAAGGCACTCCTATGTGATGGGTAATTCAGTGATTTGTCCTCCCTGATGATTGGTTCTCCAGTGACTGACCCTTCTAGTGATCAGTGCCATAGTGGCAGACTTTCCTCCATAATGGGCCACGAAGGACTGGACCTCTTTATCATGGAAGCTCCAGTGACTCGCTGTCTTCTGTGATGCCTGTTCAAGTGACAGGCAATCCTCTGTGATATCACTACAATCACTGACCCTATTCTGGTATGGCTGCCTCACTGGTCATTCTCTGTGATTTGTGCTCCAGTGAATTTCTCTTCTCCTAATGGATGTCCCAGTGATGTGAACTCAACTGCTCTGGGTACCTCAGCGACTAACCGTCCTCTAGGATAAGTGTTTCAGTCACGGCAACCCTCTTTGATGACTGACAGAGTCACCTGCCCTCATAATTGATGGACTCCTCAATGAATGGGTCTCCTCTTTGATTGTTTTCCTAGTGTTTGACCGTCCTACTAATGGGTTTCCAAGTGCAGGGCACTTCTCTTGGACGGGTGACTTAATAATTGGATCTGCTTTGTGATGGTACCAAACTGATTGGTCCGCTTTTTGTAATGGTTGACTCAGTGACTCCTTTGTGCTGAGTGCTCAGTAAATAGCTTTTCTCTGTGAAGGGCGTTTCTCTGTGAAGTGCTCTGTAATAGCGTTTCTCTGTGAAGGGCGCCCCGGTGATGGTGCCTCACCTATAATTGATTCCCCACTTCTGGCATTCCTCTCTGATGGGTGTCACAGAGAGTGGTCGTCCTTTGTGATGTATGCCCCATTTACTAGCCTTCCTTCTTAATGCGTAGCCTACTAACTAGCCCTCTTATGCCATGGATTCTACAGTAAATGGCTCACTTCTATGACACACGTGCCAGTGACAAACCCTCCAACCTGATGTGTGCACCAGTGACTGACCCTCTTCCTATTGGTGATCTGAGTGACGAGTTCTCCACTCTGATGATTTCCCTAGTGACTATGCATCATCTGTGATGAGCGTCCAGAGACGGAACCTGAACTATTATGGCTGTTCCAGTGACTGGCCCTCCTCTGCGATCAATTCCCCAGTGACTGCTCCACTTCCTAATGGATGTCCCAGTGACTCGCCCTCCTCCTCTGGGTATTGTGCCACAAATATGGGTCCTCCTCTGTGATGGGTGCCTCAGTTTCTGATCCTCCTCTCTGCTGGTGCTTCAAAGACAAGACTTCCTCTTTGATTATTGCCCCACTGCTTGGTCTACCTATTAATGGTTACCCCAGTGACTGGCCCTCTTCTTATGGTGACTCAGTGTCTGGTCTACTTCTGTGATGGGTGCCTCAGTGAATGAACTTCCTCTGAGATGGGTGCTGCAGTTACTACCTCACCTCTGAATGGTTGCCTCAAAGATTTTCTCGACTCTGTGATGGTGCAAAATTGACTGATACTCCTCTGTGATATGTGCCTCAGTGAATAAGAACCCTCTGTGTTGGACGCCCCTGTGACAAGCATTCTTTTGTGATTAGTGCCCCATTGACTCTCCCTCCTCTAAAATAGCTTCCACATGACAGGATCTCATTTGACATGTCTACCTCAGTGGCCGGCCATAGTCTGGGATTGGTGTCCCATTGACTGACCCACATTTCTATTCAGTGCCTCATGGAGAGGCTTTCCTCCATAATGGATCCCCTAATGAATAACCCTATTCTACCTTAGGAGCTCTAGTGACTGACTCTCCTTGTGATATATGTACCAGTCTCTGGTTCTCATCTGTGCTTCAGTGACTGTGCATCCACTATGATGAGTGACAGGGTCACTGGCCTTCATATTTGATGTGTCCCTTAGTGACTGAACCTCCTTGGTGATCAGTTTTTCAGTGACTGAGCTGCCTACTAATGGGTTTCCAAGTGACTTGCCCCTCTCATGGATGGTGGCTCAGTGAAATCCCCTTATGTGACATGAGTGCATCAGTGACTAGCTGTCCTCTGTGGTGGTGTCCCAGTAACCAGTCTTCCTCTGTGACATTTAACCTAGTGACTAGTCCCACTCTTTGATGAGGTCTTCAGTTTTTGGCTCTCTTCTCTGATGTTTCTTCCAATGACTGGCTCACCTCTATGATTGATGCCCCAGTACATGATATCCATATGTGATGGTTGCCTCAGAGTCTTGTCCTCCTGTATAATGGGTTCCCCAAACTGCTACTCCTCTGTTTTGAGTCCTGCAGTGACTGGTCCTTTCCTGTGATTGGTGGCCCTGTGACTGGATCCCTTTTGATTGATGCCTCAGTAACTGGCCCTCTTCCTTAATGGGTTCACTAAAATCTAGCTCTCTTCATTCATAAGTTCTCCAGTGAATGGCTCTGCTGTATGATGCACGTCCCATGACTGGTCCTTCTTTGAGACTGGTGCCTCTCTAATTGGCTCTCTTATGGACTGGATTCCACAGTGATTTACTTCCTCTCTTATGGATGTCATAGTGACTAGCTTTCCATTGTGAAGTGACTCTCAGTGACTAGTTCTCGTCTGTGAGGGGTACCCCCATCAGTAGCCCACCTCTTTGGTGGCTACCCAGTAAGTGACTTCGTCTGTTATGGGCTCCAGTGACTGCTTCTCCTCTGTTTTGAGTGCACATTGACTGGCCCTCTTTTGTTATATAGGTGCTCCTCCTTTGTGTTTATTGTTCCAGTAACTGTTCATATACTGTGATGAGTTCCACAATGACTGTCCCTCCTGTGTGTTTGGTGTCTCATTGACTCTCCCTCTTCTGTGAGCAGTGTTTCAGTGATTAGCTCTTCTCTGTAGTCAGGATCCCAGTGACTAGCCTTTATATGTGATCTGTTCTCCATGACTTGTCCTCCTTATAATGGGTACCAGAGTGACAAGGCCTTGTATGTTATCGATGCTTCATTGGCCCTATTCTGTGATTAGTGTTTCAGTGTTTGGTCTCCACTGTAATGGGTTCCTAAGTGACTTGCCCTTCTCTGTGAAGGGTTTCTCAGTCACTGATCCTCTTCCATTATAGTACCCCCGTATCAGGGCCTCATTTTGATTTGTTCCCAATTTACAGGCTCTCCTCTATGGTTGAGAACCCAGTGCATAACACTTATCTGTGATGGATATCCTAGCACCGGGACTTCCTTGATAATGGGTGCCCTAGTGACTACCCTCTTTCGTGATGGGTTCCATATTGACTTGGCATCCTTGGTAATGAGTGCTCCAGTGATTGGACCTCCTATGTAATTTATGCCCTCAGTGCCTGGGATTCTTCATTTTTGGTGTCCCAGTGATTGACTTTCTTATGTGATGTGTACCCTAATGACTAACCCTCCTCTATGAGTGGTTCCCCCCATTACTTGACTTCCTCTGTGATAGAGCCCAAATGACTGGCCCTCCTCTGTGATCATTGCTGCATAACTTGTTCTCCTCCTATTGGTTGCCTATGTGATTGGCCCTACTCTATGATGGGTGCCAAAGTGACTGAGCCTCATCTGTGATGGGTTCACCAGTGAGAAGTCTTATTTCTAATGGGTGCCCAAGGTTCTTGTCCTCCTTTATCATCGGCCCTCAATGTCCCTCCTCCTGATGCATGCCTCACTGACTGACTTTCCTCTGGAATGGGTGTTTAAGTGAATGGCCCTCTTCTGGGATAGGTACCAAAGAGACAGGCCCTCCTGGGTGATCAGATCCCAGTGACTGACCTTCCTAATCAATTTGTGTGCCAGTGACATAACTTCCTACTAGTAGGTGCCCCAGTGAGCTGCCACCATCTGGGGTTGTTTCTTCAGTGAGCAGCCCAACACTCTGATGAGGATGAGTGCCTCTGTGAAGGGCCCTCATCTTTGATGTGTGCCTTTGTGACCGTCAGTCCTCTGTGATGGTTACTCAGTGACTGACTCTGCAATGATTGTGATTCAGTACCTGGTCCTCCTCTGTGATGGATGTCCCAGTGAATAGCTATCTTTGGTGATGTGTACCCCAATTAATACTCTTCAATGATGGGTACTCTGGGACTGCTCCTCCTCTGTGATTAGTGCCTCAATGAATTGTCCTCCTTCAAATATGTGTCCCAGTGACTGACAATGCTTTGGGATGGATGCCTCCGTGATTGACCACCCTCTGGCATGGGTGCCTCATTGAGTAGTTCTATTCTGTGTCAAATGAACCAGCGGCAAGTCCTCCTTCTAATGCATGATCAGTGAATCACCCTTATTTTGGATTTGTTTCTCATTGACTCATGCTAATCTTGAATTCATGCCTCAGTAACTCACTCTCAGATGTGATGGTACTCCAGTGACTATTTCTGTTTGGTGTGGGTGCCTCCAATGAATTTCTCTTTTTTTGTAATTCGCTCCCCACTTTTCTTTATAATGTTTGTCTCAGTGACTGGTTCTCCTTTGCCATGGGTGCCCCAGTAACTAGGCATTTGCTGTGATGGGTCCCCCAGTGACTTGTCCTCCTCCATCATGGTTGCCCCATCACTTTAGCTCCTTGGTGATGTATCCCCGTTGACTCTCCTTCCTCTGTGTTCAGTGCTCATATAACTGTCCATTCTTTGTGAAAGTTGACCCAATGAATAGCCTTCGTCCATAATGAGTGTACAAGTGAATATCTTTATCTCATGGGTGATTCAGTGACCCACTATCCTCTAAAATTCATGTCCTAGGGAATTGCCTTATATGTGATTGGTCCAACTCTGTGACGGATATCCCAGTGACTCGCCCTTCTCTGTAATGAGTGTCCCAAGATTGTCCTTCATCTTTTATAAGTATTCCAGTGACAAGGCCTTCTCCATTATTGGGCGTCCAGTGACTGGGCATTCTCAGTGACTAGTGCTCTATTTACTGGCACCTCAACACAATTCTTGTCCCAATGATTAGCCCTCCTCTGAGAATGTAATACCATTGGTTAGTTTTCATTCATAATGGGTGCCCGAGTGACTGATCTTCTTCTGTGATGAGTGTCACAGTGACTAGGTCCAACTACGTGATGGGTGTCCCAGTGACTAGCCCTACTCTGTGAGGTGTGACCCCATGAGTGGTCTGCCTCTCTAATGGGTGGTAAAGTGATAGCCCGTCATCTGTTATAGGTGATTCAGTGATTAGGTCTTCTCCACTATTGGTGCTCCAGGAACTGGACCTCCTCTGTTATGGTGCCCAAATGACTGACATTCCATCATAATGTTTGCTTCAATGACTGGCCCTCCTCTATGAAAGTAGTTCCAATGACTAGCACTTTCCTTAATGGTTGCTCCAGTGAATGGTGCTCCTCTGTTGTGAGTGA
>NW_006987927.1:0-449 GCF_000164805.1 Carlito syrichta
AAAAAATTAGTATAACTATAGTTAAAAATAAAATGAATGGTATTAGCAGTATACTAGACAGTGACAAGAAAAATATTAGTGAACTTAAAGACACAGTAATAGTAATTAATCAAAATTCAACATAGACAAAAGACAAAATAGAAAAAGAAAAAATAAGTTATGGAAAATTTAATGTGACCTAATTTATATGTAATTAATGCTTCATGTGAAGAGAAAGAAGTAATGACCCCCCAAAAAATCTGAGTTCAGTAAAAACTATACATGTACAGATAGTTTAGTAAACACTCTAAAGTAGTACATAAAATATCAGCCACAATATGCATAAATCAAAGCCCATCATAGTCAAATAGCTGTAAAACAGTGATAAAGATAATATTTAAAAGTAGACAAATAAATCACATCATTTCTAAACAAAGATAATTTTGACAGCAGAGTTCTCATTCAAAAAA
>NW_006987928.1:0-321 GCF_000164805.1 Carlito syrichta
TGGATACTGCTGGTGATCATCATACTATTGAACAGAAACAAAGAACCAAATACTGCATGTTCTCACTCATAATGATCACTGGTCACATGATCACTGGTCACATGAGCACAAAGGTGGGATGGGTAGACACTGGACACTGCTGTGGGGGAGAGGGTGGAGGGGGATATGTGGCAACACACTGAGTACTTGGTCCACTATCAAGGGACAGAGGGCCAGCTAGAAGTCCAAACTTCACCTGCATGCAACTTTCTTATGTAGTAAATCCTCACTTTTACCCCACAACTTGAAAATTTAAAGAAATAAAAATAAAAATAAATAAAA
>NW_006987929.1:0-426 GCF_000164805.1 Carlito syrichta
CACATGTTATGGAGAAATCTTTTGTGAAAGAAAGAGTCAATCAAGGTGGCCAAGTTTGTCATCTTTAAGAAATTGCCATAGCCACCTCCACCTTCAGCAACCATCACCCTGATCAGTCAGCAGCCATCAGCATTGACGCAAGACCCTCCATCAGCAAAAGGATTACAACTTGCTGAATGCTCCATGATTGTTAGCATTTTTTAGCAATGAAATATTTTAAAATTAAGGTGGATATATATGTGTGTGTGTGTGTGTACACACACACACACATTAGACATAATGCTGTTGCACACTTAATAGACTACAGTATAGTATAAACAAAACTTTTATATATATCGGGAGCCCCCAAAATTTGAGTGACTTGCTTTGTTGTGGTACCCTGGAATCAAACCTGCAGTATCTCTGAGGTATGCCTTATTATGAAGC
>NW_006987930.1:0-494 GCF_000164805.1 Carlito syrichta
CCATTCTATTGTTTTCCATTTCATTTCATACCTTTTCTCTCCATTCCATTCCTCTCCATTTCATTCAATTCCTATCCACTCAATTCCATTCCATTACATTCTATGCCATTTCTCTCCATTCCATTCCATTCCATTCCACTCTGTTCCATTCCACTCTACTCCATTCCATTTCATTCTATTCCATTCCACTCCTTTCCATTCCTCTCCATTCCATTCCATTCCACTCCATTCCATTCCATTCACATTTATTCCATTCCTCTGCATTCCATTCCACTCCACTCCATTCCATTCTATTCCACTCCATTCCACTCCATTCCATTCCATTCCAATCCTCTTTATTCCATTCCATTACTCTACATTCCATCCATTCCATTCCATTCCTCTCCATTCCTCTCTATTCCATTCTTCTCCATTCCTCTGTATTCCATTCCATTCCATTTCAATCCATTCATTTCCATTCCAATCCTCTTCATTCGTTCCACTCCATTCCATTC
>NW_006987931.1:0-454 GCF_000164805.1 Carlito syrichta
CCATCTTTCCCTGTGATTGTAACAGAACGGAGTGCTGCGTGCCCGTGTCCACATGAAATTTCATGGGTTTCCCCTCCACCTTCAGTGTTACCCTGGGTTTCGGGAAGGGTTCTGAACCCCGAACCCCCTAATCTTCCAAGGTTAGGATTCTTTCCCCGTTCGAGGTAAGCTCTCCTCCTTGGAATGAGAGGTTGAGTCCACACCCACAGGGCGGCAATCTTTCTTTAGGTTCTGGAGGTTTTTCCAGACAATTTTTACCCAGTGTCTCTCCTTCTTGCAGTATGCACACTGGTTTTTAGCCAATCTTGGACCTCCTTTTTGGAAACCGTTCTTCTTACCTGGCTTTCCAGCCAGTTGCTTGAGTCGTCTCTGCTTTTCCTGAGGTCCATTGGTCGTAGTGGCCAGCAGGATTTTAGCCAAGGTGTGGGACTGGCGATCATTAACCCTGGTCTGT
>NW_006987932.1:0-950 GCF_000164805.1 Carlito syrichta
TAGCTAACAGGTTAAGTCAGCAGGTTGAGTCAGATAGATAGTTGACTAACGTGTTTAGTCAGCTGGTTGAGTCAGCAGGCTATCTAGTTACCAAACAGGTTGAGTTAGCTGTTTGAGTAGGCTAGCTAGCTAGTTAGCTAACGAGTTGTCAGGTGATTATGTCAGCTAGCTATAATGTTAGATAATGAGTAAGCTAACTATGTAGCCATCTGGTTAAGTCAGCTAGCTAGCTAGGCAGCTAACAATTTAAGTCCGCTTGTTAGCTAGGGAGCTACGTAGTTAGCTAATTTCTTAAGTCAGCTGACTAGCTAGGTAGCTAGCTAGTTAGCTAACTATTTACATCGACTGGCTAACTAGTTAACTTGTAACATCAGCTAGTTAAATCAGCTGGTTAGCCAGCTGGTCAGCTAGTAAGCTAGCTAGTTAAGTCAACTGGCGAGCCAGAGGGATACATAGGAATCTAGCTAGGGAATTCAGCTGGCTAGCCACCTGTGTAGCTAGTGATGCCAGGTAGTTAAGGCAGCTGGGTAGCCAGCTGGCTAATTATTTAAGTCAGCTAGTTGAGTGAGCTGCCTAGCCAGCTGGCTTGCAGGTTAAGTCAGGTAGTTAGTTCAAGTGGCTAGCAAACTGGTTAGCTAGGTAGATAGCTAGTTAAGTCAGTGAGTTAATATAGAAGGCTAGCCAGTTATATTAACTAGGTGGATAGCTAGGTGGGTAGCTACTTAAGCCAGCTATATTAACTAGGTGGATAGCTAGATGGATAGCTACTTAAGCCAGCTGGCTTGCCCGATGGCTATGTAGTTGTCAGCTGGTTAGCCAACTGGCTAGCTACGTGACTGGCAAGTTAAGATGGCTCATTAGCAGGCTGGTCTGGCAGGTAGCTAGCTAGTGAGGCAGGTGGTTAACTACTCAGCTAGTTAGTCAGCTTGCTGGTCATCTAGATAGTTAAG
>NW_006987933.1:0-311 GCF_000164805.1 Carlito syrichta
AAGGTGCACTATAATTAGTCACCTTTCTGTCTCTTTCTTTTGAGTTATCTGTTGCTAGTCCTCTAAAGTGTTACTAGCCATGCTGTGTTTTTCTCTTTTTTTCTCTTTCTTTTTCTTTTCTAAAGATGTGAGATACAGTTCAGGATTAGGTATACAAGTGATCATTGTGCAGGTAAAGGTTGGGCCTCCCTTTGGTCCCCACTTCACCTGGTTTGAGATCAGGTACCCTATTGATGTTATGTCCCCTTCCCACCCCCTGGCAGTTTCCGGCTACTGCCAATCCCTTTCTTACAGTATTATGGTAAATGTTC
>NW_006987934.1:0-307 GCF_000164805.1 Carlito syrichta
CCAGCGACCAGGCCACCAGGCCTCATTCTTGTGCCACAGTGCCCAGCATGCTCCGCGATGTGTGTCACATCCTGCTCCTCCCCCTAACTTCCGGTGCAGAGAGGCAACTCAACCTCAAAATGCTACAGGCAAAAACACGCTTTTCGTTTTTCTTGCCTCCCCTAACCCCGTTGCTTAGCCTCTGCTGTCACTCAAGATCAAAAGAGTGGTGGCCTGTCGCCCTATCCAACCAGCGGATGCTAGCTCAGAACCTGCCCAATCAGAAACAAGATCAAAGTGAGGGGGTGGCTACCGGGCTCTGACCGGC
>NW_006987935.1:0-301 GCF_000164805.1 Carlito syrichta
AGTAAGATAGCTATCTAGGTAATTCAGATGGTTAAGTCAGCTGGCTATTTAGGAAACTAGCTAGTTAAGTGAGCCAGATAAGTGAGATGGTTAGCTAGTTAATCAGATTTCTAAGTCAGCTGGCTATCCAGCTTCCTAGTTGGGTAGCCTCATATATAAGTCAACTGGCTAGCCAGCTGGTTAGCTAGGTAGCTAGATTGTTAAGTCAGCTGGCAAGTCAGTGGGTTACATAGGTAGCTAGCAATTTGAGTCAGCTGGCTAGCCACCTGGCTAGCTAAGGATGTCAGCTAGTTAAGTAAGC
>NW_006987936.1:0-548 GCF_000164805.1 Carlito syrichta
GGTGCATTTAGTCCATTCACATTCAGGCTAATTATTGAAATGTGAGAGTTCATGCCTATTATGGAGTTCTTTTAGAGTTGTTCTTCCACTTGGTTTATTGTCTTTCTTTTGTTTTGGGGGTTGGTTCATGTGTTTTTTATTCTTTTGCTGTACTCTTGTGAAAAATGTTGCTCTTTTTTTCCCCTTTTCTTCTGTGTTTAGTACTTTCTTAAGTGTTTCCTGTAGAGGTGGTTTGGTGGCAGTGTAAGTTCTCAGGGATAGGATATCTGGGAAAGTTTTTAATTCTCCCTTGCTGATAAAGCTTAATCTGGCAGGGTAAGTTATTCTTGGTTGAAATTGTTTATCTTTTAGGACTTTGAAGATAGGGCTCCAAACTCTCCTAGCCTGCAGGGTTTCTATAGATAAATCTGCTGCTATTCTAATTGGTTTTCCATGGTAGGTGATCTGGTCTTTTTCTCTTGCTGCCTTTAGGATTTTTTCTGGTATGCCTACTTTGTTTAGGTGAATTATTATGTGTCTAGGAGTTGGTTTTCTCATTTGTTGCCTTG
>NW_006987936.1:918-27149 GCF_000164805.1 Carlito syrichta
CTTCTGCTTTCCATGCTTATCAGTTTATTGTTTATTTCATTCAAAGTATTCTTTATTACTGTTATCTCAGATATCAGCTGCTTTCTAGTTTCTTCTTGAGTCTCCTCAATTCATTTTAATCTCTCCATTAATGTCTTGATGTCTAGGGTTGTATTTTGAGACCAGTCATTCTGGGAGCTCTTCATTGTTTGCATTCCAAAGTCAGTGTTCTCAGTGTCTGCCCTCCCAGGAGTCTGGGAGAGACCCATATTCTTTTTTTTGGTTTTTCTTCATTTGTGTAGACTTTTCTCTCTCGTCCCTTAGTGGATCAAGTTCCTGAGATCTAATCTCCAGCCTCTCCCCTCTTTTTCTGTTGCAGGCAGTTAGCTTTTTGCCTGAGAGATCTGTGACACTGGTCTCTATTCAGCGTAGGGAAGGGGCTTTGTCTCCTGTCAATGACGTCACTGTGGGAACCAAGGTGGAGGCTCTGATAGGTGGGCGGGCAATGCAATGTAAATATGCCTTTAATATTGTGGACGTGGTGGTTTTACTTTCACTTTTAGGGATGCTCCTGTGGGTCTGTAGGCGGGACCAGCTGCACAGCTGGGCGCTGGATCTGGGTTGCCTCCAGCAGGCTGGGGTGGAGGAGAGGGTCGGGCGTTCTCTCCTCTGGAACTGGAAGCCTGCGATTGGCACCTTATGCCAACTTGGGGTTCTGCTCCCTTACACAGGCTTGTGGTCACTCATGCTGAATGCCTCAGCCAGGGTGGGCCCAGGGCTTCTGATTTCCAAAGCTCCAGAGGGCAGGTGGTGACTCTGGGTCCCTCCCAGGGCACTTTAGCCAGAAATGGGTTCGGTATCTCTCAGTGGCAGGTGCTCAGAGCCTCCCTGCGTAACCAGCAGCTTTGTGCTGGGTGCTGGTCATGATGATGTAGCCAGGGATGGAGCTGGGATCCAGAATTTGGGATTCCCCAGCTGGCTGAAATCACATATAGTGGAGCAGCCATGGTCCGGCTGCAATGTCTGGCCCTGCGTGGGTGGGTGGGGTGCAGGAAGAAAAGTAATAGTCTTTTTGGGAAACTCACATTCAGAGAATCTTAGGGATCCACCTATGCAGTCGCCATCTTCAGGTCGCCTCCTAATCTGGCAGTTTTTAGAATGATAACAATTGAACACTGTTACTACTGGTAATAATAATAACAATAATAACAGCAGTAATAGTAATAACAGAGAGAGAGAAACAGACAGAAGCAGAAAGACAGAGAAACATAGAGAGACACAGACAGATAAAGAGACTGAGTAAAGAGTGCATAGGAAGTGCTGATCATTTCTACGAGAGTGGCACTGTTCCTTGTAGAAAAAGACAGTGGAATAGGAGAGACAACATGAACTACACAGTGTCTACCAAGCAATGAGCTTGGTCTTTCTCTAGGCTTTGATTGAATATTCTTAAAGTCTGAAATTAGGTAAATTAATGTCAACCACACATAAAATTCCAAGGGATACCAGTAGTCATAAATGCAGTTAATGAGCTTCTAACATGATATCAATTTTGTTATTCTGTTTTAAGATGTTTAATGGGAATTAAAGTTTTAATAATAAAATAAACTAGGATTAATTTAGATGTGCTTTCATTTGAACATTGATAAAAGGTAAAAGGTAAAAAAAAATTATGGCGGTCATTATGCTAAATGCATTAATTGTAAGAATCTTGTTAGGTGGGCACTTTTTAAACTACATTTTACATATATGGAAACAAAGAGTAATGTTGAAAAATATGAAATGTGTTGCAAAGGTGCCTTTAGACTTTACAAAATATCAAAATCATTTTATTTCACTTAATAGCTAAATGTATACCAAAGAAATACTACATTATAGTTGATTTGGACATATTTGTTTGTATGGGTTTGTGAAGCTCAAGCAGATGTGTGTACCTTTGAACTTTTAGAGATTCATGAAATCTACCTGCAGTTAGGTTCAGTCAGCAACATTCAAAGGAGTTCATTTGTTCAAAACTTGAAAACGTGTTACCTTTTTTGTCTCTCCATTAACTTCCTTGTTAACACCACACTTAACTTTATGTATAACCATCTTGCAAAATAACACTAAAAGTTAACAAGATATTTTATAAGTAGATTCATAAGCAGTTAAAATATGTTTAGTAAAAGTTTAGTAGAAGGCTGAGGCAGAAGGATTGCCAGAGCCCAGCAGGTCGAGGCTGCAGTGGCCGGGAGCGGCCATTGCACTCCAGTCTGGGTGACAGAGGGAGACTACAACTTAAAGAAAAAAAAAGAAGAAAAAAGGCACAAAAAAATTACCAAAAATGTTGTGCATTTTTGTTTCAAAATAAACCTGAAAATATTCAACCTTAAAAATTACTTTCTTGGCTGGGTGCAGTGACTCATGCTTATAATTCCAGCACTTTGAGAGGCAGAGGTGAGAAGGATTGCCCAAACCCGGGAATTCAAGACCAGCCTGGGCAACTTGGTGGGACCTCATCTCTACAATAAATGATTAAAACAAAAAAGCAACAACAATGACAATAACAACAAAAAACTAACCAGACATGGTGGTATGTGCCTGTAGTTCCAGTCACTTAGAAGGCAGAGGTGACAGGATCACCTGAGCCCAGCCCGTGAGCATGCCACTGCACTCCAAACTGACCAACAGAGTGAGACTCCAACTCAAACAAACAAAAAATTATTTTCTTAAGCTGTGTCTTAGTCAAATCAAAAGGAGAAAAAATAATACTATCTCTCTTAAATCTACATCATATCTGGAAGCGAAATGTCTTTATTTTGCTGAACTCTTTCTTATTCTTGGTTTTTATATTTCCCTCTGGTTCTAACTCTCCCTCTGAAATGGTCTCCTTCCCTATTGGCTTAGCAAAAAGCCCCCTCAAAAAAGTAACTGCTATGGAAAGTTAAACTATGCTTAAAATAAGGGAGGACTATTTTAAGATCTGGTCTTGGTTCTTAACTGAAAACCATTATCAAAGATTTTTAAAACCTATATAATAATTTTTTCAGAGGCATATAAATTAGTTATAAAAAAGATAACCCAAGGCTTTTGAATATATACCTACTAATTCATATCTTAGTAGAAATCTAAGTTTCAAAAAAACTTAATGAAAAGAGCAGAAGATTCTAAGATTTACTTTAGAAAGTCTAAAAATTGAATAGGAAATCAGAAGTGTTTAGAAAAAGAAAACTGTAGATGTTTAATGTGGTTATTAAATTTGATTTTAAAAATATTTCCTAGAAAGTAGTTTAGCCTTGATTCAGTCCTATGAATGATAAAATATTAAATGTATTGAAAACTTTAAAGGCAGCCCTTTAACATTTTTTAATACCCACCATTCAGGAGTAAACCCTAAAGTGGCTATGAGTCTAGTGTGCTCCATTTTTGCTAATGGTTTAAAGCAAGAAATAGAGAATTTAATATGGAAGAAAAAACTAAAATCAGAAGTTGCCCCATTGCTAAACTTTGCTGAATATTTTGGATAGTCCTAGAACCAAAACATAATCTAACTCAGTTAAATTAATGCCTTTACCGATAGAAACAAAACAAAATAATAATTCTCATTCAAGTCAATAGAGTGTCTTTAGATATTATAAATAGAAGAATATTAATTTTAAAAATAGCATATTATCAATGACTAAAAAGATAAAATAAGTTATCGATCAATGAAGATGATACTAAAGAAATTGAGCACACTACTTTTCTGTAGAGTTTAAACTCAAAAGAAAATTTTCTTAAAATATTTAAGGACCACCTTGAAAACCTGATTTACAGAATGGCTGAATGAGAACCTCAGCAGCCTTGCTATCTTTCTACAACAATAGAAATATAAGCCGGGCTTGGTGGCTCAGCCTGTAATCCTGCGCCTTTGGGAGGCTGAGGTGAGTGGATTGCTTGAACCCGCGGGTTCAAGACCCACCTGGGCAGCAAGATTTAATCTCTACAATAAATCAAAAAATCAGCTGGGCGTGGTAGCGCGCACCTGTAGTTCCAGCTACTTGGAAGGCTGAGGCAGAAGGATCGCCAGAGCCCAGCAAGTCGAGGCTGTGGTGGCCAGGAGCGGCCACTGCACTCCAGTCTGGGTGACAGAGTGAGACTTTAACTCAAAAAATAAAAAAAAAAGCTAAGACTTTCTTGTAAATTATCTGCAGTGAAGGGGTGCCTTCTCACACACATTCTTACTATATAAAAGAAAGACATATGGGGCCATTTAAGAAAAATTTGATTGGTCATTGACTGACCTTGGACCAAGACAGCCTTACCATTTCCTTCAAGTTGACTAAATTAAAACAAGCTTCTTCCTTGCTCTAGGCTCTGACTTCCCTCTTAGCCAGTATAGAGTCTTCACGGCATAACTGCAGGACCCCCTCCTATTTCCTAGAGAATTGTCTTTATTATTAATTCTTTTTTCTGACTGCTTTATTGTAAGTCTTTGTGTGTGTGTGTGTGTGTGTGTGTGTGTGTGTGTGTGTGTGTGTGTGTGTGTGTGAGTTGGAATCTCACTCTGTCTCCCAGACTGGAGTGCAGTGGCTGCTCCCGGCCACCGCAGCCTCGACCTGCTGGGCTCTGGTGATCCTTTCACCTCAGCCTTCCAAGTAACTGGAACTACAGGCACACACTACCATGCCTGGCTAATTTTTGATTTATTGTAGAGATGAGGTCTCGCTAAGTTACCCAGGCGGGTCTCCAACCCACGGGCTCAGGCAATCAACTCAACTCAGCCTACCGAGCCCAGCTTGTAAGTCTTTTTTAAAAAACAGTTTTTTAAGAGTATTTTCTCGAACTGGGAGACACCTCTTTTAAATGCAATCATCAAGGAAGATAGCATTACTATTTACCAGTTTCAATGAGAAAGTTGGAGTCTAACTTCATTAAACATCTTGCTCCAAGTTCTGAAACTATGTTGTTACATAATGATATGAGAATGCTTACTTTTCCTATTGGTAAGATCAACTTAGCAAATTCAGGTGGTCTATGATTCACCCCATCTCTGGCTCTTAAAAGTCTTTGTTCCAAGGAGGGGCAAGATGGCAACAAATGCAGTAGGAGTGTGAGAGTCTCTGCATGGGTGAGTGTAAGAAAATTCTAATCTTTATCCATTTGTGTGTGCAAGTGGGTGAATGAATTCCAACTGAAGGGAGATACAGAATCAAGCACCCAGGGTCCCTCTGCAGAAACAGGGTCCCCCTGCAGAAACAGCTGCAATTCGTCACTGCTCTGAATTCGGCTCCCACTGTGCACAGAAAGATTCACCATACCAGGGGGCACCTCTCAAGAAATGGAAGAAGAGATCAGCTGCCTCTCCGCATCTGGCACCTGGTCCACACCACCACCTGTGACAACAGGCCAGACACTGGCAGCAGGGATAGTGGAAAAAGTGCAGGCAGAAAATTGGGAGCTGAACCCTGCAGAAGGAGAAAACACAGACCACCGCCATTTTCTCGGTCCCAGTACTGGGCAGAAGCTTGCTCTAACTCATTCAACTCTGAGCTGCCTGCATCTTGAGATGCGGGGGTGATCTCCGCACCTCTCTGAAATTGACGATCATTTCTCAGAAAGGATACTCCAAGTGCATGATACAGGAAATACAGAAGGCCATCCCACTCTGGACCAAACACAGACACATGCAATCAGAGCAGTACAACAAGCAGCACCGAGTTGGGAGCTTTCCCCAGGAAGAATTGCTGGGGCAATTACCCTACCACAATTGTGCTGGGCTGAATGCTGGTACTGAGAGCCCCAGAGGGAATGCAGCAAGGGGTCCTGAGGCAGAGTCTCAAGGAAGCAGTGGGGAGAGGCCATTCTGAACCTGAAATGGGCTCTGGATCCTGGTCACAAGGTCTCAAGATTCAGAGACTGGTAACTGCTGGAGAGGGAGTTATTGACATCATTCCTGATAAGAACAGAAGCTGGCAGAGCAACTGAGCAAATTCTCTAATGTATGGGCAGAGAAGTACCCTAGGACAGCCTCTGCAGAACAGCAGAACTGCATCTTGAGACCAGATGCTGGTCTCTGCATTGCAATGGGGCTGCACTTTGCAACCTAGAAAAGCATTTCCCCCAGGACACAAGCCCTGGCAGGTAATGGCAGATGCAGAACCCCAGATGATCCACCCTCCACCTTGAGCCATCAGCTGGGCAATAGACACAGACCACAGAACTAATCAAGGAGGAGGCTGGTGAGTGGTTAGCTGACTGTCTACTTCCCCTAGCAACAAGGGAAAGAGATCAGGAGGGCAGAGACAGGATGCTTATTTCCCTGACATGAAATGGATGTCCCAGGAGTCACAACCATGCTGGGGGAGGAAGGAAGTAGGTGAGATCCCAGGAGATGTTATGTGAAATTATTCCAGTCCCCTATCCTCACATGGGCATACACCGGCTACCAATTATAGGCAGCAGGGGATAAAAATTCTAACATCAAGGGAAAAGATAGCTATGGGACAAGTTGTACTGTGAGCATCTCTGCAAAAGGTGGGGGCTAGAGCCGATTCCATGTGCTGTCACTGTCTCCACAAAAGGTGGTTGCAGCAGCTGGTCCCATCCACTGTGCCACCACCATGGCCCTCAGCTCCAGGACCCCAGAATTCCTGGCTCCCTCCCTTGCCCCAAGCCACCCTGCAGTGGTGGGACCAGAGATCAGTTGGAGCTTGGAGTCTGATTGGTGGAGAGACAGGATCAAGGAAGGCTAAGGAGGAGGCCAACGCACAGTGAAGAGATACCCACCACAACCACTTTCTCTGTCCAAGGACCAGGGAGAGACTTGCATCGCCCTACACAGTTCTGCACAGATCTTCCCAGCCTCCAACTTGGGATCTAAGGTAAACAGAAGCCCCTCCCCCATGCTAGATTGGACACAGAGACAGAAGCCTCTCCCCCATGCTAGATTGGACACAAACAGGTCGGATCTGAGTGGCAGACCTGATAACCTGTGATACAAACTAGAGATCAGAGGTGAAAGGACGCTGGGCTCACAGTAACCCTCTTAGAGCATGTAGGGTTTGTTGTTTTTACTTTTTTTATTTTTATTCTTTGTCTATTGGTTTTGTTCATTTGTGTTTGTTTTATGTTTTACTTTTTTTCTTTTTCTCTTTTGTTTCTCTTCTTTGTTTTTGATAACTTTTTGTACTTTCCTTGTTTCTGTTATTATACTGATTTCTCTTTTTTTCTTTAGAACACCTGTTTGTGTAGGGTAATTGTTTACCAATAGGGAAGTTGGTTAACTTGTGTGTTTGTATGATTGTATGATTTGGCTTCTTTTTTTTTTTTTTACTTTTCTCTGTCTTTGTATCTCTTTTCATTTGTTACTCAGTATGTTTGTCTGTTACCCCTCTTACTTTTCCTCTCTTCACCTTCCCCTCCCCCCTTCCCTATTCCACTCTTTTCCTTTTTCTTATCTCATTTTGCTTTCAGGGAGCAAACTTATACCACTGCTGAATGGATGGTTTGCAAGGCAGTGGGAAAGGGGCTCCAGGGTACCCATACACCTGTCAGTGAATACCGAGCTATGCAGGTAGATCTTGAATCACAGCTCCCTCCTCAATTAAATCTCAAAACTGCAAGACAGTATAACCCCCAACCCACAGTCCAGCCTCAGAATTGAACAAAGCTAGAAGAGTCAATAAAGAAGTACATGAGATTGAGCAAACAGAAATAAAAGCAACCCCGCCATCCTTGAACAACAGAATTAAAGAAGGGGGGGAGTGGGGAGGAAAATCTATACAGATGAAGAAAAACCAAAAGAATACCAGTCTCACACAGACCCCTGGGAGGTCAGGCACTGAGAAAACAGACTTCAGAACACAAACAATGAGGAGCCCCCAGAATCACGGGTCATATACTACAAACCCAGACATAAAGACATTAATAGAATAAAAAGAACTGAGGAGAGACAAGAGGAAAATAGGAAGGAGTTGATAACTGAGATAACAGCAGTAAAGAATACTGTCACTGAAATAAATAGCAAACTAATAAGCATGGAAAGCAGAATTAGCCAAGCAGAAGAAAGAATCTCAGAGCTGAGAACCAAAATATAGATCTAATCCAAACTGTCAAAAACATAGAAAATAATTTTTAAAAGACAGAACAAAACCTTCAAGAGATGAATGATTATTTCAAGAGGCCAAACCTAAGAGTAATTGGACTTCCTGAGGCAGAAAGAGAGACAGAGAGACCACTCTGGAACAAACATTCCATAGAGTCACTCAAGAAAGCTTCCCTCATCTATTCTGTGATGTGGAAATTCAAACACAAGACATCCAGAGAACATTTCTAAGACAACAAATGAAAAGACCAACTGCCAGACACACAATAATTTGCCTTAACAAAGTAGGTATTAAAAAAAAATCCTAAAGGCAGCAAGAGAAAAAGGTCAGGATACCTACTAAGGAAGATTAGTTAGGATAGCAGTTGATTTATTTGCAGAAACAATTCAGGCTAGGAGAGCATGGAGCCCATTCTTCAAAGTTCTCAAAGACAAATAATTGCAGCCAAGGAGAACCTACCCAGCTAAGCTAAGCTTCATCAGTGAGGAAGAAGTAAAATCTTTCCCAGACATTCAATCCCTAAGAACTTGCGATGCCCCTAGACCACCTCTACAAGAAACACTTAAGTATTAAACACAGAAGAAAAGGAAAAAAAATAATGATGCTTTTCACAGAAGTACAGAAAAAAGATTGAAAACATACATGAATCAACCCCAAAATCAAAAGAATGATGGTAAATAGGAACAACAACATCTCTATAAGAGCCTTATGACAGGGATAAATTCTCACGTTTCAATAATTAGCCTGAATGTGAATGGACTAAATGTACCACTGAAAAGACATAGACTGGCAAAATGGATCAAACATCATGAGGCGACAATATATTGTCTCTAAGAGACTCATTTCACCAGAAAGGACACTCACAGACTCAAAGTAAGAGAATGTGAAGCAAATTTTAAGAGAACAGAACACAAAAGAAAGCTGGAGTTGTGATCTTAATATCAGACAAAATATCCTTTAAGCTATCAAAAGTTAAGAAAAGATACAGAAGATTACACATAATGATAAAAGGTTCAATCCATCAACAAGAAATATCCATCCTAAACATATATGCACACAACATAAGAGCACCAACTTCCATAAAGCAGCTTTGAGGCAAACAAAAAAAATATTGACTCTAACACTATCATAGTTGGGGACTTTAATACCCCACTCACAACCCTAGACAGATCATAAGGACAAACAATCAGTAAGGATGTGAGTCTTGACCAAATGAACTTAATTGATACCTACAGAACACTCAACTTAACAACCATAGAATATACATTCTACTCATCACCACATGGAACGTACTCTAAGATAGACCACATCCTTGGTCATAAATCAAGCATAAACAAATTTCATAAAATTGAAATTTTGCCATGCACATCTCAGACCACAGTGGAATAAAAATAAATATCAACACCAACAAAGTTCCCCCAAAACCCACAAAGACATGGACACTCAACAGCATGCTGCTAAGCAACTCGGGTCAACATGGAAATCAAAGCAGAGATTAAAAGATACCTGGAAACAAATGAAAATGAGGAAACTTCTTACCAAAATCTCTGGGTTGCTATGAAAGCAGTAGTAATAGGGAATTCATATCTCTACAAATACACATGAAAAAAATGGAAAGATCACAAAATAACAGCCTAACAAGTCACCTAAGAGAACTAGAAAAGCAAGACCATCAAAACCCTAACTTCAACAGAAGAATCCAGATCACCAAAATAAAATCTCAAATCTGGGACATGGAAGACAAAAAGATAATAGAAAAAAATCAATGACAGAAAAACTGTTTCTTTGAAAGGATAAACAAGATTGGTGGTCCACTAGCTAGACTGACCAAGAAAAAGAGAGAAAAAACCCAAATAAACATAATCAGAAACACAAAAGATGAAGTCACACCTGACCCTGAAGAAATACAAAAGATTATCAGAGACTACTATGTACATTTGTATAGAAATCAACTTGAAAACCTAAAGGAAATGGAAGACCTTCTGAAATCACACTACCTCCCTAGGTTGAACAAGAAGAAATTGAGACTCTAAATAGACCAATTACAACCAAGAAATTGACTACGTCATAAGAAAACCACTTGCAAAAAAAAAAAAAAAAGACCTGGATCAGATGACTTTCCAGCAGAATTCTGCAAAACATACAAGGAGGAACTGATGCCAATCCTACTGAAAGTACTCCAGGTGATTGAGAAAGATGGATCACTCCCCAAATCATTTTATGAAACTAACATTACTTTAATACCCAAGCCAGATAACAGCCCAACAAAGAAAGAGAACTACAGGCCAATGTCTCTGGTGAACATAAATGCTAAAATTCTCAACAAGATCCTAGAAAATCAGATTCAACAACACATCTCAAAAACCATCCACCATGACCAAGTAGGCTTCATCCCCAGGATACAAGGCTGGTTCAATAATCGTAAGACCATGAATGTAATTAAATACATCAACAGGCATACAAACAAAAACCACATGATTATATCATTAGATGCAGAAAAAGCTTTTGATAAAATCTAGCACCCCTTTTTTGATACAAACCCTCCAACATCTAGGCATAGGTGGAACATACCTCAAAATAGTAAGAGCCATCTATGAGAAAACCACAGTCAGCATACTGCTAAACAGACAGAAGTTGGAACCATTTCCCCTGAAAGCTGGAACAGAAGAGCATGCCCACTCTCACTCCTCCTATTCAACATTGTTTTGGAAGTTCTAGCTAGAGAAGTCAGAGAAGAGAAGGCAATCAGGAGTATCCAAATAGGAAAAGAGGAAGTCAAGTTATCTCTCTTTGCAGATGACATGATTCTATACCTTGAAAACCCAGAAGAGTTGGTCAAAAATCTCCTTGCACTGATAAAGGACTTTGGCAAAGTTTCATGGTATAAAATAAATGTGCAAAAGACAATTGCATTTCTATACACCGATAATAAACAAACAGAAATCCAAATAAAAAGTACGATTCCATAATAATAGCCACACACACACACACACACAAAATGAAATACCGTGGCCTCTTCATAACCAGAGATGTGAAAGAGCTTTATAATGAAAACTACAAAACAATGCTCAAAGAAATCAAAGATGACACAAACAAGTGGAAAAATGTTCCATGCTTGTGGATTGGAATAATCAACATTGTTAAGATGTCCATTCTACCTAAGGCAATCTACAGATTTAATGCAATACCCATCAACTTACCAGCAAAATTCTTCTCAGACCTAGAAACAACAATACAGGAATTCATATGGAAACATAAACAACCAAGAACAGCCAAAACAATCCTTAGCAAAAAAAAAAAAAAAAAAAAAAAAAAAAAAAAGGCAGGTAGTTTCACAATCCCAGACTTTAAACTTTATTATAAGGCTACAATAATGAAAGCAACCTAGTATTGGTACAAGAACAGGCATATAAACCAATGGAATTGAATTGAGATTCCAGAAACAAAACCTCAATTTCTCAACCAACTCATTTTTGACAAAACCTGAACCACCAACCACTGGGAAGATGAGAACCTATTCAGTAAATGGTGCTGGGAAAACTGGCTGACCACATGCAGAATATTGAAACAGGACCCCTGCCAATCCCTATACACAAAAATAAGCTCTAAATGTATCAGAGACCTAAACATAAAACCTCAAACTACAACAACCTTAGAAAATGCAGGAGACACTCTTATGGAAATTGGAACTGGCAACCAATTCCTGATCAAAACCTTAAGTCCCCAGACCATAAGAGATAACATGAATAAGTGGGAACTCATCAAACTGACAAACTTCTGAAAAACCAAAGAAACTATCAAGAGAGCAGGGAGATAGCTCCCAGACTGGGAAAAAAAATAATTTGCCACCTCCATGTCTGACAAAGGCCTAACATCTGGAATCTACAAGGAACTCAAACACGCTGAAAAGAAAAAAAGAAAACAGTCCCATCACAAAGTGGGCAAAATATATTAATAGACAGTTCTCAAAAGAGGACATATGAGCAACCAACAGATACATGAAAAAATGTTCAGCTTCACTAATCATTAAGGAGATGCAAATTAAAACTACACCGAGATACCACCTAACTCCAGTCAGAATGGTTATCATTAATAACTAAAAAAATAACAGATGATATGGTGAAAAGGGAACACTTCTACACTGTTGGTGGGAGTGCAAACTAGATACAGCCTCTGTTGCAAACAGTGTGGTGATACCTAAAAGTTCTAAATATCGACCTTCCATGTGACCCCGCAATCCCTCTAGTGGGAATATACTCAAAAGAGCTCAAATCACTCTATAAAAGAGATACCTGCACATGTATGTTTATCGCAGCATTGTTCACAACAGCAAGAACATGGAACCAACTGTGCTGCCCACCCAAAGAGGTCTGGATTAAAAAAATGTTGTACATATACATGATGGAATATGACACAGTCTTAAAGAAGAACAAAGTCATGAACTTCACAGCAACCTGGATGGAATTTGAGTCTATACTGAGTGATCTTTCACAGAAACAAAGAATTGAGTATCACATGTTCTCACTCATAAGTGGACCTTGAACAACTACCACAATACTATAAGAAAAGGAGTGACTGTAGCAGGAAACTGTGGAGGAAAGGGGAGCGGGGAGGTGGGACTGACAGTAGTGGAAATCTGCCTGGGGAAGGGGGGCCACACCTCATCAACAAGGGTACCTGCACAGTGAATGTTTATATACCTAAACCTGAAATGTACCCTACAATTTTAAAGTAAAAAAACATTTGAAGTTAATAAAACAAACAACAGATGCTCACAAGGATTTGGAGAAAAAGGAACACTTCTACACTTCTGGTGGGAATGCAACCTAGTACAACCTCTTTGGAATACAGTGTGGTGATTTCTGAAGGAACTAGAAATTGACCTTCCATATGACCCAGCAATTCCCCTTTTGGGAATATACCCAGAGGAACTCAAATTATTCTACAAAAAAGATACCTGCACACGCATGTTTGTTGCAACTCTATTCACAATAGCAAAAACATGGAACCAACTGTGCTGCCTCTTGAAGCTGGACTGGATTAAAAAAATGTGGTAATATACACAATGGAATATTATGCAGCCATAAAGAAGGACAAACATGAATTTTGCAGCAATTTGGATGAATTTGGAGTTGATCATTCTCAGTGATTTATCACAGAAACAAAGAACAGAGTTCATATGTTCTCATTCATAAACTGACCTTGAACAATTATGATGCTGTGGGAAAATGATTGATAGTAGTGGGAAACTATCAGGGGTGGGGGGTGGTGGGATTGGCAGTTGAGAGAAACTGCTAGGGGAGGGAGGGGCATACCTCATCCACAAGGGTACTGCATGATCAATGTTTATATACCTAATCCTGAATTGTACCCCACATCTTCATAATAAAATTTTTTTGCAAAAACAATGTATAAAGGCAAAAAAAAAAAAATCTAACATCTTACATTCCAACAATGAAGAGAGAACCTGCAGTAACAGACCTGAAGTCACAGAACCCATAACTAGAAGAAGCCCCCTCTTAAAGAGATATACTAAAGTTGAGAACTCATTATCAAATTTTGTTTGTTTCTTTGGTTTTTTGGGGGGAGCTATTGGTTTGCTTGTTTGATTATCTCATTTGGTAGCCTTGTTTGTTGGTTGATTTTCTCTTTTCTTTCCTTCTTCTATTTGTCTTTTTTTGTTCTTTCTCTGTTGTGTGTGTATGTGTGTGTTTCTCCTTTTTATGTTTTTCTTTCCTCTTTTTCTCTCTTTTTCTTCATTTTGCTTTTATCACTCCTTCCCTCTCGTTTCCCTCTTATATGCTGTTGTGGATGGCAAGTATGCTCACTGTAAGATCATATTGTGCAGATATGGAGAATGAGTCCCCAGTTGGCCTATTCACCAGATGGCAAACATTATGACTTGCCAATAAGTTCTGAATTCTTACAGTCCCTTATCCTCAAGTGTTCAAAATTGTAGAGGCAGCATAACGCTCAACCCTCAACCCTACTTCATAGTTGAACAAATTTGGAACTCCAGCTCAAGTAAGGACAAAAGTTAGAGAAAATATCAAAAGTGATTGCTTCTCTATTTTCCACTGAGCAATGAAATCGAGCAGAAAGATAAGAGGACTGCTGCAAATGAAGAAAAAAAAATCAATGAAAACCTGCTGATAACCATCAGAGCCCCAGCAAATGGTCAGTGCTAGAAAGAACAACTACTGAGTCACAAACAAAGGTTAGTTCTGAGAAAGACAGTACTCAAAAAGTACTTATGGAAACCAGAGAAACCTTGAGTAGAATGAATAAAAATCAAGAAATGCAAGGGTTAAAAGAAAAGAAAGTTGCAAAGAAAACTGGGAAAACTCAAGAAAGTATACTTAGGAAAAACAGAAATGAAAGACTCCATCCAAGATGTAAATAACAAACTGACAAGCATGGGAAGCAGAATTAACCAAGCAGAATAAACAATCTCAGAGCTGGAAGAACAAAATATGAAATTAATCCAATATATTAAAAACACAGGGGAAAAAAATCTGAAGAAGAAACTCTCCAAGAGATGTGTAATTTTATCAAGACACCAAACCTATGCTGATCAGAATACTTGAAATAGAAAGAAAAATGGAAAGGACCCTGGAGCAAACATTCCATGAGGTCGTTCAAGAAAACTTCCTTGACCACAGAGACAACTATATAAGGACAAGAGATTCAGAGAACCTCTGCAAGACAGCTTACGAGAAGACTAACCTCTAGAAACATAGTAACTCACCTACACAAAGTAGGTATAAAATAAAAAATCCTAAAGGCAGCAAGGGAGAAAAAGGTCTGACTACCTACTAGGGGAAACCAATCAGTATTACTGCAGACTTATCAGCAGAAACACTGCAGGCCAGAAGGAATTGGACCACAATCTTTAATGTTCTCAAAGATAAACAATTTCATCGAAGAATTTTCTACTTAACCAAGCTTAGCTTCATTGAACAAATTTGGAACTTCAGCTCAAGTAAAATGAAAATTCTTCCCAGATATTCAATCCCTAAGAGAATATCTGCTTCAAGACCAGCTCTACAGTAGATGCTTAAAAAGTGCAATGCACAGAAGAAAAAAGAAACAAAAAAAGACCATATAGTTCACAAGATCACAAGCACAGAAGCATCAGAACATATAGCATACCAGCAAAAATGAAAATGCACACATGTATGAACACAGACGCTAAAATAAGCAAAACAGCCAGGGACAAACTCTCACATTTCAATAATCAACTTGAACATGAATGGACTAAATGCACCATTAAAAAGACATAGAATGGCAAACAGGATTTTAAAAAATGACCCAGTTATTTGCTGTTTCCAGGAAACTCATCTCACCACAAAGGAGACCCACAGACTTAAGTTAGACAATGAGAAACAAATTATCAGGTGAACAGATCACAAAAAAGACAGGAGTTATAATCTTAATATCAGACAAAACTACCTTTAAGCTATTAAAATTTTTAAAAAGTATGGCATGACACTATATAATTATAAAAGTTTGATCCATCAACAAGAAATATTCACCCCAAACATCTAGGCATCTCATACAGAAGCACCAGCTTTTATAAGGCAGCTACTGAGTAAACCAAAAAAAGGTACTGACTCTAATACCATCATAGCTGGCAACTTAAATACCCCACTAACAACCCTACATAGATCATCAAAGTAAAAAAATCAACAAAGAGATTTGGAACCTAAAGTTGACACTTGGACCAAGTGAACTTAGTAGATAACAACAGAACATTCCACCCAACAAATACAGAATATACATTCTACTCATCACAGTATTGAATGAACTCCAAGATTTACTACATTCTCAGTCATAAATCAAGCATAAAAAATATTCTCAAAATTGAAAAACTGCACCTTCTCAGACCAGTGGAGCAAAAATAAACATCACTACCAACAAAATTGCTCCCAAACGCAAAAAGACATAGACACAAAACAGCATGATGTTGAATAATTCCTAAGTCAACATAGAAATCAAAATGGAAATTAAAAGATCCCTGGAAATAAGTGAAAATGAGAAAACATCTTACCAAAACCTTTGGGATGCTAGAAGCACACATCAAGAAAACAAGCTGATAACCTTAAAAATCACCTAAAGGAGCTGGAAAGGCAAGACCACCAAAAACCTAACTTTAGCAGAAGAATCCAGATCACCAAAGTAAAAGACCAAATACAGGACATAAAAGACAAAAATACCTTAAGAAAAAAATCAACAAAACAAAAGGCTGGTTCTTTGAAAGAACAGACAAATTTGATGAACCCTTAGCCAGAATGACCAAAGGAAAAAAGAGAGAGAGAGAAAAAGCTCAAATAAACACAACCAGAAATACAAAAGATCACATCACAACTAACTCCAAAGAAATACAAAAGATGATCAGAGATTACTATGCAAACCTGTATGTAAGCAAACTATAACCTAAATAAAATGGAGGACTTTGTGATATCCCAAAACCTCCTAGGTTGAAACAAGAAGAAATTGAGGTCTTAAGTAGACCAATAACAACCCAGGAAATTGACTCTGTCATAAGAATACTACCCACAAAAACTGCCCTGTACCGGATGGATTTCCAGTGGAATTCTACAATTAAATTAAAATTAATTAAATTAGAGGAGCTAATATCAATCCTATTGAATGCATTTGAGACAATTGACAAATAAGGAACTCTACTCAAATGATTTTATGAAGCTAATATCACACTGATTTCCAAATTTGGTGTAGACCCAAGAAAGAAATAGAATTCCAGGCCAATATCCCTGATAAATATAGCACAAAAATTCTCAACAAGATTCTAGCAAATCAGATCCAACACACATCTAAAAAATCATCCACCACAACCAAGTAAGCTTCATCTCTGGGAAACAGGACAAGTTCAACTTCCTCAAAAACTTATCTAACTAAATACATCAATAGATGTAAAAACAAGAACCACATGATTATATCATTAAATCCAAAAAAAAAAAAAAGCTTTTGATAAAATCCAGCACTCCTCTTGATAAAAACCCTAGGCATAAAAGGAAACATCCATCAAAACAGTGAGCATCATCTAAAATAAATTCACAGCCAACATATTGTTAAATGCAAAGTAATTGGAAACATTTCCCCTGAAAATCAGAATAAGATAAGGTTGCCCACTCTCACTCCTCCTGTTCAACAAAGTGTTGGAAGTCCTAGCTAAAGCAATCAGACAAGGAAAGGAAATCAGGGGCAACCAAATAGGAAAAGAAGAAGTAAAGTTATCTCTTTTGCTGATGATATAATCCTGTACTTCAAATATTCAAGAGAATCTGTCAAAATCCTCCTTGCTGTAATAAAGGACAAAGTTTGCAAAGTTTCGGGGTACAACATGAAATGCACAAAAGACAGTTGCATTCATATAGGCAGAGAACCAAATAAAAAGCACAATCCCATTCACAATAGACACGAAGAAAGTGAAAGACCTCTATATAATGAAAACTACAAAACATTGCTCAAAGAAGTCAAAGTTGACACATACAAATGAAAAAATATTTAATGCTCATGGATTGAAAGAATCAACATTGTTCAGATGTCCATTCTAACAAAGGCAATCTACAAATTCAATACAATACCCATTCAATTATCAACATCATTCTTCTCAGACCTGTAAGGAACAATACAGAAATTCATATGGAAAC
This sequence comes from Carlito syrichta, assembly GCF_000164805.1. Lineage (NCBI taxonomy): Eukaryota > Metazoa > Chordata > Mammalia > Primates > Tarsiidae > Carlito > Carlito syrichta. The sequence goes on from NW_006987936.1 coordinate 18,638, forward strand.
ATAAATGACCACGAATAGTCAAAACAATCATTAGCAAAAGAAACAAAGTTTTAAAACTTTATTATGAGACTACAATAATCAAAAAAACCTGGTATTGGTACAAGAACAGGCATAAGGACCAATGGAACAGGATAGGGATCCTGGAAGCAAAACCTCAATTTCTCAACCAACTGATCTTTGACAAAGCTTCCAACAGCTACCACTGGGTAGAGAAGAACCTATTCAGTATATAGTGCTGGGAAAACTAGCTGACCCTATGAAGAAGAACTAAACAGACCCCTTACCTATCATCATACACAAAAATCAACTTCAAATGGATCAAAAACCTAAACCTAAAACATGAAATGTTAAGAATCTTAGAAAATTCAAGATACACACTTACAGAAACCAGAATAGGCAACCAATTCCTGGAAAAAAAAAAAAAAAACCCAAAAACCTATTCCATAAGTGATAAGATGAACAAGTGGGACCTCATCAAACCGAAAAGCTTCTACAAAGCAAAAGGAACAATTATAACAGTGGGGAGACAGCCCCTAGAATGTGAAAAAAATATTTGCCAACTGTGTATCTAACAGAAGCCTAACATCCAGGATCTACAAGGAATTTGAACATAGTGAAAGGAACAAAGCAAATAGTCCCATAAAAAGTAGGCAAAAGAAATGAGTAGACACTTCTTAAAAGAAGACATACGAGTAGCCAGCAGACACATGAAAAAATGCTCAGCCTCACTAATCATCAGAGAAATGTAAATCAAAACCACATTGAGATACCACCTCCAGTAAGAATAGTCATAATTACTAAAACAAAAAACAACTGATGCTGGTGAGGATGCAGAGAAAAAGGAATGTTTCTACACTGCTGGTGGGAATGCAAATTAGTTCACTAGTTCAACTTCTATGGAAAACAGTGTGGTGTTTCCTCAAATAACCATAAATTTACCTTCCATATGACTCAGCAATCACTCTTTCAGTAATATATCTGGAGGAACTTAAATCACTGTACCAAAAATATATTTGCACACCTATGTTTATTGTAGCACTGTTTACAATAGCAAAAACATGGAACTTACTGTGCTGCCCACTGAAACTGGACTGGATTTTAAAATCTGTGGTACATATACACAATGGAATATTATACAACCATAAAGAAGAGCAAAATTCTGGACTTTGCAGCAACTTGGATGGATTTAGAGTCTATAATACTCAGTGATTTAATACAGAAACAAAGAACCACATACCACATGTAGTTACCCATAAGTGGGCCCTGAACATTTGCCATAATACCCTAAAAAGGGATTGGCAGTAGCCAGAAACTGCCAGCAGAGGTGGGTGGGCACATAACATTAATAAGGGTACATGGTCTCAAACCAGAAAAAGTGGAGAACAAAGGGAGGTCCAAACTATCCTGAATTGTACCTCCCATCTTTAAAATTAAAACAAAAGTCTTTCTGCCCTTTGTTTTAACAGAGTTGAGTTCAGACTGCATTCTGTTTTCTCTCTCCCATTACAACAGCCTTAAAGATAGTCTTCTTACCTGTTTTACTTTCTTCAGTGCTATTTCTGTTTGACACTATTAAATGATATTTACCTGGGTATTACTTATAGAAAACCAAGGTTAAAAATAAATAAATAAAGTAGCAGGGCATTTAGTGATGAAGATTGCAGGATATGCAGAATCTGCATATTTGACCTAATCAAATTTCTATAAAAATAAGTAGCAACGAGAAAATAAAACAGTCACAGCAGCACAAACAATACTTTAGATAAAGTTTATTCTGATACCATAATTGTAGTAGTATATTATCTATAGTGTCAATTTTTAATTAAAAAATAAAAAATGCAAAAATTTTACTACATAAACACCAGAAAATAAATGAAAACAGCAGAAAGTTTTGCTTGGAGTGTCAGATCTTGGACTTAGAAGAAGTCTTTAAATATTACAGATGTTTCAGTGAACTAAAAAAAAGGGTGTTTAAAGATTTTATGATTACAGTGTCATATCAAATAAAAATATTAAGATACATTATTTCAAAAACTACAAAATTGGAGAAGAAAAGTATAATAACTATTTTTTTTAAAAAAAATGAGAGAAGTTTAACAATAAATTTGGGCTCTTTGAGAAAAAAATATGAGAACTTGAAGATGGCCAGTAGAGAATATCTAGTCTGAGAAACAGGGGAAAAAAAAGCAAAATGAACCTAGCCTCAGAGTATGGTGAGACACTATCAAACAGACAAAAAGAACAGAATATAGACTCCAGAAACAAATCTACACATCTACGTGAGCTTACTTTTGACAAAGATGCCAAACTATAAATTACTAAGAGAAAAACATTGGGGAAAGTGGACAAAGATTTCTTGAGCAATACCTCAAAAAGCAAAGGAAACCAATGAAAAAGTAAGCAAATAGGATCACATCAAACTAAAAAGTTTTTGCATAGCAAAGAAAACAATCAACAAAATGAAAAAATAATCCACAGAATGATAGAAAATATTTGCAAACTACTCATCTGACAAAGGATTAATAATCAGAATATGCAAGGAACTCAGAATACCTGATTTGATGTAAAATGGCAAAAGATTTGAATAGACATCTCTCAAAATAAGCTATACAGGTGGCCAACAGGTATATGCAAAAATGTTCAATATCATTAATCATCAGAAAATTGCAAATCAAAACTGCAGTGAGAAATTATCTTATAAATAAAATAGTGTTTTATCCAAAATGTAAGCCAAAACAAATGTAGGCAAGGCTATGGAGAAAAGGGAACCCTCATACATTGTTGGTGATTATGTTAAAACAGCCACTATGGAGAACCGTATGAAGATTCCTCAACAAACTAAAAATAGAATTACCATATGATCCAGTAGTCTACTGCTAGGCATATACCCGAAAGAAAGGATATCAGTATATTTAGGAAATATCTGCAATCCCACATTTTTGCAACATTAATCACAATAGCCAAGATTCGGAACCAACCTATAGGTTCATAAAAAGATGAATGGAAAAAGACAATGTGGTACTTATACATATTAGAATACTATTTAGCCACAAAAGGAATGAAATTCTGTCATTTGTAATAACATGATGGAACCAAAGAACATTATGTCCGTTGAAATAAGTCAGTCACAAAGAGGCAAGTTTTGCATGTCCTCATTCATATATGGAGCCAAAAATTAAATCAATTGAACTAATGGAGAGAAAGAGAGGGGAATGATGGTCACCAGAAGCTGTAAACAATAGCAGGAGGAAAAATGAGGATGATAGATTAGTGCAGAATATAGTTAGATAAAATGAAGACGATCTAGTATTGGAAAAGAGTAGTGGCTATAGCCAACAATAATATATTGTATATTTTATAGTAATAAGAAATAGAATTGAAATGATTGTTTAGCATCAATAAAGAAGAAATGATTGAGATGACAGATACCCAAATTATTCTGATATGATTATTACAAATTGTATTCCTATATTAAACCATCACATATATTCCATGAATATACACACCTATTTTGTTCTCATGATAATTTAAAATGTAAAAAACATTTTTAAAATGCTAAAACACAAAGTAATGACTGAATAAAAAGCATATATCAACAAATCCATAAAAGGGATTATCATAAAGAGGAAAGAAAGGAAAGGGAATATAAAACATATTTTTAAAGGTTGAATTTTTTCCATATTTGATGAAAAATATTAATCTCATATTCTATTAGATCAACAAACTCTAAGTACAGCAAACTGAGCCTTAGCACAGCAGCTCACATCTGTATTCCCAGCAACTCAGGAGGATTGCTTTCTAGGAATTTGAGACCCACCAGGACAGCAGACTGAGATCTCATCTCTATTCAAAAGAGAAAAAAAAAATCCTGAAAGTATTTTACGTAGATTCATAATACTCATAACAAAGACACAAAAAAGTTTTGAATGGAGAAAAAGACAGAATACATGAAAACTAAAAGAAAGTTTTGGAATACAAATAATAAGTAAACAACTGTCAACCAAGAATTCTAAATGCAACTGAACTCTCCTTCAAAAATAAAGGAGAAATTAAAATGTTTCTAGATTTTAAAAAAATGAGAGAAATATTTGCTAGCAGACCTGCCTACAAGAAATACTAAATAGAGTTATTTAGTCACAGGAAGAGTTACTAGACAGTAAATCAAATCCACAAAGAGAAATAAATATCAGCACTACAGCTAGCTATATAAGTTTTAACTCTTTTCTATCTGTTTTAAAAGACAACTACATAAAACAGATTTAATAAAACTGCATTGATAAGATTATAATGTATACATAAATAACTAGTATGGCAATAATTTTTTAAAACGTAGAGGGAGAGAAATGAAGTATTTAAGCACCATTTTTATGTTATTGATATTATATTCATATTATTCCAAACTATTTTAAGTTCAGATGTTAGTTGTAATTCTCAGGGCAACCTTCAAAAAATAACTTTAAAAATGTATAGTAAAAGAAAGAAGTAGGGAAAAATAGAGGGTATTTAGAAATATATATTTAACACATACACACACACACACACACACACAAAGGTGGAGGGGGAAGCAAGCTAAACTAGACTATTATTCTCCAGGGCTTCAATAAGGAAAATTTCTTTTCCCATGTCCTGAAACAAAAAATTATACATTTTCCTGTGATTCTACCAATATGCCATATGTGGATGACCTTTTGTTGTGTTTTAAAGGTAATGATAGCTCTACTGTGGATTCTACATGTATTTACTATTTTAGTTTGGAAAGATTGCAAGATTTTCAAAAGGAATTTGCATAATTTTCTAAGCAAAGTTTATCTAATGAACTTTGCTTGAGCATAATTTTCTCAAGGAGGTAAATTAGTCACTCAGACTATAAGCTATTCAAGACATCCCCAGGCCAAAAATATAGAGACAAAGTCCTAGGTTTTCTTACTGCCGGGAGTAAGTCTCAATTTTTTTGAATCATCAGAATCTGTATGACTTCACCGAGTCCTTAGCAACTCAGTCTCTTCCTTGAAAATCTAGAAGATTTGTGTGAGAGACAGAGAGAACTAAAATTAGTTCTTCAAAATCTTTGATACAGACTTACCTAATGATTATAAACCTTTCTACATATTCATACATGAGACCTTCTTTGTTGACCCTTTAGTACTATTGATTGATAATTTGGAAATGTCCAAAAGATAACTATAGTCTCTTTCTTGACCCCATGGCAAATGATTATCCATTTTATTTAAGGGTAATATTCATAGCAGATAAATTGGCAGAGACTTCTGCCAATATTATTTTAGAATCTTTATTAAACTGATTGTCCTCCATATTTTATATTTGTTGATTAGTCAATCTTTCTCAGCAAATAGGCCTACCCCTTATAACAGTCTGTTAGTTGCTTCCTCAGACCTTTCCATTCATCATTGTAATAGTCAAAATCCTGTTACTTTTATTCCATTGCATGAAGGAAAAATATGATTCAGGGAGATTTATTAGAAAAATTTTTAGACTAACCTTCTTATTAATTTATCATAACTGAAGACTTAAACAGAGAAAAATATCAGTTGGTACACTTTTTAGCAGATTCCACTTCATCCCTAAAACATAATTCTCTGCCAGAGGCAAAGTCTGCCAGAAGGCAGAAATTGAAACGTTCATCAGAGCTTGCCAGTTATCTGGAGACAGGAGGGTTAATGTACTTAATGATAATGGCTCAACTTTTTGATTGGACAATAATTTTAGAATCTTTTAAAATGAAGAAGTCCTTGACTTCATCTAAGAAGAGTTAATACATTAAATAACTTTGTGTGCTCTAAAGCTTCTTTAAGGGGTAGGTATAAGGGAATAAATAACATGAAGACTAGAGGAAATTCCCAGACTGCTCATTTCACCAGATAGACAGCCTTCTCTAACATTCTAGCCTTAATGATAGTCAAAGAGAAAAATCTTCAAATAGCTATTATAGAACAACAGCAATTGGCTCTAGTGTCAGAAAAAAAGAGCACTAGGAGAAATACAAATGCAGATTTCATAGTAATAATCTCTAAACATGGCTACTCAAAAATACTAGAATATCAAAAATGGAAGCACACAGCTCTATATGAAATTTTTCACTACAGTAAGACGAAGTGGCTATTCTATTCAGTAAACATTGGTGAGAAAACTTACAACATTTCTGAGATTGTGTATGGTACATGTTGGATTAGTCACCAACATAATTTTGGTAAAACTGTAAAGATTGAACATGGACAAGAACTCAAACCTTGGTGCCCCCTTGATTATCTTCAGATAGATTTCATTTAACTATCACTTCAATAACTTCATGTATCTGTCTGTCATTTTTTTCTTATTCCTTGAATCCACTTTTTGCCTAAGAGTTCTAAAATGACAAACAATTACACTATTGGCTCTCTCTATCAATGGGTTCAGCTTCTGTACATTCAATCAAACGTGGACCAAAAATATTAGGAAAACAAAATTCTACAAAGTTTCAAAAAGCAAAACTTGAAATTGCCATATGCGAAGTCCTATGTTGAATTCATGTGAAGGAAGTGATGTGTAGGTATTGTATTAGGTATTATAGCAATCTAAAAATAAAATATATGGGAGCATGTACATAGATGATATACAAACACAATGTTGCGCATCCACAGATTTTGGTATCCACTGGGGTTCCTAGAACATATCCTGCAGAGATACCAAATGTACTTGATATTTCCTTGCCAACACAGGGATTCTCAACCTTTCCCTTTTGTGCCCTTTAGCGAAAGTTACCCATTTTATTGAAATAATGTAACAAAAGTTTTTTTGTTTGTTTTTTGTTTTTGAGTCGGAGTCTCACTCTGTAGCCCAGACTGGAGTGCAGTGGCACGCTCCCAGCCACCACAGCCTCAATCTGCTGGGCTCCAGCGATCCTTCTGCCTCAACCTTTCAGGTAACCAGAACTACAGACGTGCCACTACCATGCCAGGCTAGTTTTTTGATTTACAGTAGAGACTAGAGGTCTCGCCAAGTTGTCCGGGTGAGTCTCAAACCCTCGGGCTCAGACAATCCACTCACCTCGGCCTCCCAAAGTGCTAGGATTACAGGCTGAGCCCAGCCAACAAAAGTTTTGAGAGAAGTAGAATACACAAATATAATTCTAAAGTTGAAAGTAGATAAACTCAGAGGTTTTCCAACTTTATTGCCTTAAATTAGTATTGGATTAATGACAATGAGATTAGCTCCTTTTGGGTGTCATCAATTATCTTCTTTAGTGATAGTCATAGGCAAGATCATATATCAAGAGTTATCATCTCCATTTTTAGATACCTTGCGTGACTTAAAATCTAGAGGAGTGCTATACTGAATTAAGTATCAGAGAAGACAGAATTTAGATCCTGATGGAAAGAATTCTATTCTGAATTATTAGCAATAAGTAAGTTCATATCTCCTAATCAAAAGGACAAATGACACTTTTGAATCACTGGAAGATAATTCCTTCTGAAGTCTTCAAGCTGATTTTTTTTTTTAATTTTCAGAATTATATGGTCTTTGAGAAGAGAGTACCTCCATCCAAGACCCTCAGACCTAGTCAAAACTATGGGTGTCACATATTAATCTGTGTTCTATTGTTCTTTATTTTCTTAGCCATCTTCTTTTCTTTCTTGTTGATTTAAGGCTAACTTCAATTTTGTTAACTATAGAGGAAGCCTCTGATATGGATTTTTCAGGTCAGCCCAGACTTTGAGAGTGTCAGCTTAATAGGTCAGCTAGCCAAGGCCAAGAGAGTGTCATCTCGATGGACTACAAGCCTAGCCCCAGGAGTGTTGGCTGTAAGAACCTGGCAAGCCAAGCCTTGAGAGTGTTGCTGATTTGGTGAACTGGTAAGCCTAGCCTCAGGAGTGCCTCAGCTTCAGAGTTTCACCTTCTACTGGCAGCTCTCCCAGTTTAGCAGGCTCTGTTGACTGGCAAGACAGTCTCTGGGGTGCACAGCTCTATGGTTCTGATGATCTGCAGCTCTTCAGGTTAAGCATTTGAGGTTGAGGTTCTTGTCTTGTGCCCAGGTGGAATGAGGGATATAGATAGCCAGAAAGTGAGAAAGCAGGATTTATTGAAAGGACAGAAAAGCTCCCACAGTGGGAAGGCGCCCGAGTGAATTGCTGATCTGGGGAAGAAACCTGGTGCTTATATAGCCCTAAGACTTAACCAATTGACTGACATTATTACTGTGAGTTGACTGGTTGGCACTAGCTGTGCTGTTTGGTCAGTACTAAGGACCAATCACCAGGAGGTAGAGGCTAATGGTGAACTGAGCTGTTGACACTTGGCAGTGAGCTGATTGTTGTTTATCTATCCCAGTAGTGAGTATTTAAGCTCTAGCTTGAGAGGCTTGTAGGGAGCTTGTTTACCAATGGAAGCATATCAGTCCTAGAGGCCTGCTGGAAGTTCACTACATTGTTTCTAGGGGACCCTGTCTGTCTGCCAAACTTTTCTCTGACTATCTCCTCTCTCATCTCTATTCTTTTTTTTTTTTTTTTTTTTTTTG
>NW_006987936.1:27169-29608 GCF_000164805.1 Carlito syrichta
GTGGCCACTCCTGGCCACTGCAGCCTTGACCTGTTGGGCTCTGGAGATCCTTCCACTTCAGCCTTCCAAGTAGCTGGAACTACAGGCATGCATTACCATGCCCGACTAATTTTTGATTTATTGTAGAGATGAGGTCTCACCAAGTTGCCCAGGTGGGTCTCAAACCCGCAAGCTCAGGCAATCCACTTACCTCAGCCTCCCAGAGAGCTAGGATTACAGGCAAAACCACCTAGCCCAGCTTATCTCTATTCTTAATATTGTTTTTTAACTCCTTATATACTCATTGGGATGATCCAATGCTTGGTTTTATGAACTACCTAACAAATACAAAAAAAACTGATTGCTGGATTTGTACACATATTTTTTAGAGCCACAAGCTTCCTTTAAAGCTAATTCTTTTAATGAGTCACTTGGTAATCTGATAAACAATATTCAACATATGCATAACTTTGCAGATGACAAACACTACAACAGGTCAACCATGTAGAAATCTAAAAATTCTATCACATTTGTATATAAAAGTATTTTACTTTCTTCAATAAAATGTGACTTGAGGACCTCATGTGAGAACTAGCTTTTGCAACTGAACTTTTAAGAAATAGAACTTGGAAGAAAAAGAGAGAACAGATGGTGAATATTTGGAGCCTATCTCATTTTCACATCTCTTACAAGTAAGACTTCTCTTTTGCTTTAGATCTACCTAATGATCTTACCATTGCAAGTTTAATTGCCTGGAACTGAAACATTCTAAATGAGTAGTCCCATAACATCACAACACTATTTAACAATCCTATACATGGTATTTTACTTATTACAGATTAGTATATGACTTCACTTTTCTAAGATTAGATTTGTGGCACAAAAGCCAACTGGTTGTACCTATTAATTGAACACAAACTTAGTAAACAACCTAATTTACTTCTTCAAGTCATTTCCTAACATGAAGCAGGGTCCACTTTGTGCCATCAGCTTACACTTCTATTAAAAATAATGTATTAAACAACTTAATTCAGGAACAAAAAATATTTCTTGATTTGACAGCCAATGTCCTAACCATTCAAGGCGGATTTTGAATTCTTTTTTTTCCTTTTCAAGCTCTTTTGCATGCTTTACAAAAGGCCCCAAAAGTAGGAGGAATTCCATGTGTTATAGTTTAGAGATGCTCAATACCACTAAGACTATATAATACTTTTCTGGGAGATTCATGAAGTTGAACAAGCAGTGGCTCATAGGAGAGTAAACTTAGATATAATTTTAGCCTTTCAAAGGGACAGAATGTTGTGTTTATACTCCAGAAGTGTTCACTGGGATATTTAATACTACAAAAACAGATCTGAGAATCAAACAAAGTAATTTTAAAAAATAGATAATTTGGTGAATAGTTGCATATCAGGTTCTATAGAATTTTCAGATTGTGGATGGAATTTGTTCTTGTGGTTTACTTCTGGTACCTTTGGCACCTGAAGTGGATAACAAATTCTGATGATAATTCTTCTCTTAGTATTTGTGTTGAAAAATTCAGACTTTGATGGTCAGCATCTTCACCTCCTCTGGTCAACAGCTATCATATTCAATAAAGTAACTAAATAGATAAATAAATAAAGAAAGAAATATGTATTATAGAATAAAAAATAAGGAAGCCTGACACATGGAATTTTAAACAACCATGACATTTTAGGTGGTAATTATCTAGATTACTCATGTTCTTATACGTTAATGATATATTATTTAGCTCAGACTTTAGAATGACCATAGGAGAAAGTAGTCCTATGGGATTGTAGGATGTGGGGACCCACCCCAAAACAAAAATCTATTTGCATTAGCATAACTTTGCTTTCCCAATGTCTATCAATATGATTTTATTTATTCCAGAAAGTCTTGTCCAGAATTTTTTAAAAAGTCAAGAATAATTTTACTATTTGTTTCAGATATTTTTCTCCCTCAAACTGCTCAACTCTGAAATATATATTATCAAACAAGTATTTTCTTTCTAAGAATCTTTGAAGCCATCAAAATAAAATTCTCACTTTACTATGACCCTGTAATTCTAAACCATCATATCATGGTCCTTACACAACTGTACCCCTGAATTGAACAATTTACCTTAAATCAGACTACAAAAACTCTTATATATCCCATCTTTATTCTCCTTCCCTCTGAGATGCTACCAAAAGCTGACAAAGCAGTTCTCTCTACGAACTCAGTAAGAATAAATGATAGCCGGGCTCAGTGGCTCAGCCTGTAATCCTGCGCCTTTGGGAGGCTGAGGTGAGTGGATTGCCTGAGCCCACGTGTTCGAGACCTGCCTGGGCAGCGAGACCTCATCTCTACAATAAATAAAAAAATCAGCCGGGCGTGGTAGTGCATGCCTGTAATTCCGGCTACTTGGAAGGCTGAGGTGGAAGGATCACTGGAGCCCAGCAGGTCAAGGCTGCGGTG
>NW_006987936.1:29628-33021 GCF_000164805.1 Carlito syrichta
AGTGGCCACTGCCCTCCAGTCTGGGGGACAGAGTGAGACTCTAACTCAAAAAAAAAAAAAGAAAAAAAAAGAATAAATGATATTTTCCTATCATCTGGTTATTTGGGTAGTATTTTCAGAGCCAGCATTCAGCAGAACTTAGATGCCCCATGATTAAAGCAAACATATTCATCATTGTCACTTATTTATGATATAATATTCTTGATTTCATTTTTCACTAATTTAGGTCAATTAATTTTCTTATAGAATAACAAAACATTTATTATTTTACCAATTTTATAGATGAAGAAATTGATGCTTGGTAATATTAATCAAGTAGCCCAAATTTAGAGAGTAAGTACAGAGGTTAGAATTGAAGAATTTTACCTCTACATTTCCATAGATCTATAATTTAAGTTTCCTGAGTAGAGAGTAAATTTGCAAATGTCCCTCAAGTGTGGTTTTCTATTAAAGAAAGAAGAAAAATGGAAACTCTCTCCAGAAAACACCTTTTTGAAGGGAGATTCTCTAGGAAAAGAAGAACTAGAGCTTATGTGGGAATGTCAGATGTCATCCTTAAAATATGATAACCAAAGCAAAACACATCATGAAGCATTTTATATATAAATATTAAGTAAGCAGGAATCAATCTTTTAAGTCATAAACATAAAGTTTTAAAAGATAAATAAATGATAGGTAGAATGACAGAGGTATAGATAGATAGATACATAGATACATAGATAGATACATAGATATAGATAGATAACCATTGGCTAAAATGGGAATATTTGGGTCTATCATGGCAGTTAGGCTTGGTATTAGGTTAAGTGTAATATTCAACTTACATCAGTAATATTTGTTTGCAATATATCTACATATTTTACCTATAGAAATCGTAACTTCAAAGAAACAAGTCCAGAAGAGTGTTTATTCTTCAGACTATCATAAGATGACAAATTCCATATTTATAAACTCACTTTTATCAAATAGAATAATAAAAGAATGGCTCAAAAAACAATATTGATAGTTTGAGGGTGAAAAACAATAACAGTCAAATAGAGTAAATATTAAATAAAACACTATTTGTATAAAAGATTATTTTTTACTGCACTTTTCCAAATAATTTAAGATAAAAAACATAAAACCAAAAAGTAATAAATTGTCATAGGAGAGTATGTGAAGTCAAATGTAAAATGACTAAATAAAAATAGCTTTTGTAACTATATATGAACTATAATTAAGAAAATGTACACTTAAAAGTATAAGTTTGCTCCACTCCCTACTAGTAAAAGCTCCTGAAAATATTTTTATTTAAGTTTTAATCTGAAAGATTTGAATTGATCCCAAGCATGAAACAGGGAAAGGATTTATTTCACTCTTTCAGGCTCCCCAGACTAGAGAAAGCTAGAAAAAAGTTCAACAACCAAATTTGATTGTTCTCCAGGACATGCTCTAGTTCATACTGACAAATCTCCCTCCTTCACTCCCACATCCTACAATCCCAGCAGATGACAAGAACATTTGAACAAAGGTGAAAGTCCATGCTATCAGATGCAAGCATAGCTGGGTCTCGCTTGAACTGAAGGAAATTAGACTCTTCATAACCAGAGTTATATTCAGAAATGATAGCATTAAAAAAAGCACCCATATTTATGTTATAAGATACTGATTGTCAACTATAATTCACTAAAAGTCAATTTTTTAATATCTTTAGTGACCTTCCTTCAAGTTTACAATTGCAAAGCACACATGAAAATAAATTTAAAAATTAAAAAAAAAAGGCTTTTATGTGATATAATGCATGGCAAGAACAAGCAAACAGATGGCTTAAACAATACACAAATCTTAAAAATCTTGTTTAAGATTCCAAGTAAGTTCTTCTGACATTAAGTTATGAAATAGTAGTACATTATATTTTCTTGATATCTCCATATAAAATGTATAGGTAAAGTAAGGCAACAATGTTTTAAACAATGATGCTTTCTTACTGATTCTGTCAGTTCTACAGTATTTTATTTGATACCCACTTCTATTCTTCAAAGATTAAAACCAGAATTGTAAAATGTTTTACAAGGGGGCACCTATAATTTACTTATTTTTAAAAAACGTATTTATTCTTGCATGTTTAAACTTCAGTCATCTTCAAAGTACTCTCTATCTGATGTAATACACCTATCAAGACCATTTTTGACTACTAAAAACAATTTTTAGATTTTTTAGTGCTATTGCTGTTTTTTTTTTGTCACCTTTCCACATTGGCAAAACTTTTTTTTTTTGTTGAGGACTTTTTCTCAAAAAACTCAAAAAACAAAAAACTCTCTTGGAGCTAAATCAGGTGAATAGAGAGGCTGGGGCATAGGGATCACGCTGTTTTTGTTAAAAAAAAAAAAACCAAAAAAACCCTGCTAGATCACCAGTGTGGTGTGGGAAGGTGTACGTAAATCACCCATCATGAAGTTAGCAAACAAGTTGGAAGAATCTCTCCCCAACATTAACTGAAGTTGAATGCAGTCTCTCACAATAACCTGGTACATTGATGCCGGTGGTTTTCTAGAACATTTACCTGCTGGAGGAAGACAGTTTATCAGCATTAATTTTCTAACTGTTAGTATTATTTCACCTGTTTCTTTATAGCATTTAAATATTTTATTAAACTTGTTTTTTCATGTGAAAGTCATTCTTTGGGGGGTTCCCTTCTCATACATGGCAACCCTTTGTTAAAAATATTCTTAGGGACCATTGCCAGACCACTGCTGCTACTGCCTTGCTAATCTATGGTGTAGCCATATGCTCTTTGAGCTATGGCCGGGCCATGTTTCCTGACTTTGGTCTCCTACCCTACCTTGGGGAAGTGAATTACCTTTCTTCCCCCACCCCTCTTTCTCTCAAACTTACTTTCTAAATAAATTGTATTTTCTAATCTAATATGTATATTTTCTTAGGAAAATAAGGCTAATGTGTTGGCATAAACCAAGTGTCCAGAGAGTAAAAAGTGAAACTTCCATATGATCATACAGACCATAGCATTATAGTATCCATATCATTTTAGGCATACCTCAAAATGGCTCCAAACTAATTCTGATCATTAAAAGAGTCCCTACCCATCAATATTATGTTTGAAATTCCAGTTAAATATCAAAGTTGAAAACAAGTGTTAAATAATGCCTATTTTCCTGTGTTTGTGTAGATTGTTCACTTTAGATTTAGAGCCTAAATAAATGACATATTATATCTTGGGAGTAATTTTAATTATATGGATTCTGTGCTATGCTGAAACAATAGGGAATTTTTTTAGGATATAGGAGTTACTTTAAGGATTTTGTAATGCCTAGCTCTAGATTATAGAAATGCTACATTTCTTTTTTTTTTTTTTGAGTTGTAGTCTCACTCTGTCACCCAGACTGGAGTGCAGTG
>NW_006987937.1:0-398 GCF_000164805.1 Carlito syrichta
CGAAGTCTCTGTCAGCCAGGTTGGGGTGCAGAGGCATGATCCTCTTCCCGGGCTCTCAACCTGTGGGATTCAGGCCTTCCTCTCACCTCAGCTCCCGAGTAGCTGGGAGTCCGGGTGCCACCAAACATGACTCAATTTGGGGTACCTCTCGCTGAGACATGGTCTGGCCAGGTCACCCAGGCTGGTTGCTGACCCTTAGGCCCAGGCAGCCTCGCACCTCAACCTCCCAGGATGGGGGACTGATGGCTGTGAGCCACGGTGCCTGGCCTGAACTTGTATGAGCTGTCAGTGGGAGTGATGCAAAGGAATGCCATGGGATGGAGTCCAACACAGCCCATGTAGGTGGGACTGCGGGCACCACCACACGTGACTCCAGTGTTTACATTCCAGGGAGCAAC
>NW_006987938.1:0-739 GCF_000164805.1 Carlito syrichta
TTGGCATCACACTTTATTTTGTAGAAATTTATTAATTATAGATTTTATTTATTTAACAGATATAAAACTATTCAGATTCAACATTTGTAGGTTTTGGCAGCTCGCTTTTCAAGGAATTCTGTTATATTTTTAGTCTATTAAATTTCTTGACATATCAAACATTTACATAAGAAATAAAATCATTCTCAACTCTTCCAAAATTATTGGATTAGAGGAAATAGTTATAAACTCTATTTATGAGGACACTATTACCTGAATACCAAAGCCAGACAAAGACACTACAGGAAAAGAAAATCATTGACCAACATCACTGATAAACATTATTAAACATATTCTGAATAAAATACTGTTCAACAATAAGTATAATTCTAATGACTAAAGAACATACATAAATAATAGTTCCCAAATTATGTGCCTCCTTTATGTCAAGTGAATTCTCTTAATATGTAATTTATATCACATCTCAATCAACCTGTATTTCTGTGTCCTACATTAGAACTTGCAATTCATGTGAACTTAATTAAGCATCAATTTATTATCTATAATCACTTATCTACTTTTTGCCTATCATCTTCTATTTATCTCTCAATAACCTATGTAAACACCCCATATTTCTAGTTATTTGAAAATACCTATCTAACAAAAACCAGAATGCCTATATTGATCAAAACATTTTTAACATGATTCTATTAAAAATTATCAAATCAACTTCAATTATTTGATATAAAATTAATTTGCC
>NW_006987939.1:0-302 GCF_000164805.1 Carlito syrichta
GAGGTTTGGCAGAAGACATGCTGATGCTTCTCTCCATTTTCTGACCTTTTAACTGTGCTCAGAGCCATGGAGTCTTCTCTCTCTCTGATTTACTATATTTGGATGATTTTCCTTATAATGGCTGTCATAGTCATAACTATAATAATTATAGTGACAATAATAAGATTCTGAATGACTCCAGAGCTTTTCTTCTGAGGATGCTAATATGTGTGAGGTGGGTGTGGGAGGGGTCCTGGCAGAAATATGATTTTATTCAATTTGCTGGAAAACAACCCTCGGTCGTGTGGAGAGAGTACCTAGCC
>NW_006987940.1:0-384 GCF_000164805.1 Carlito syrichta
GGAGAACCCTGCACATGAGAGAGCCTGTCCCGTACCTGAAATAAAGACCTGCACCCGAGAGAGACTGTCCTGCACCTGAAGGGAGAGCCCTGCACCCAAGAAAGTTTGCCCTGCACCTGATGGGAAAGCCCTGCACCCTGAAAAAGCCTGTCCCGTACCTGGCAAGAAAGTCCTGCACCTGATAAGAGAGCCCTGAACCTAAGAAAGCCTGTCCTGCAACTGATAGGAGAGCCCTAAACCCAAGAAAGCCTGTCCTGCACATGATGGGAGAGCCCTGCACCCAAGAAAGCCTGTTCTGCACCTGATAGGAAGTCCTGCACCTGGGACAGTCTGTCCTGTACCTGTCAAGAAAGCCCTGCACCTGAGAGATTGTCATGCACCTGA
>NW_006987941.1:0-348 GCF_000164805.1 Carlito syrichta
AAGTGTTAACATATAAGAATAAATATACAACTTTTTGAACATAAGTTCTGCAGTTTTGGGGGTGCTCCTTGTACAGGCCAAGAAGAACACGTTAGATCAGGTAGCTGATATGCTTCCTATGGAACTGAGTGTCTTTATGACAACAGGGATATTCACCCATTACCAGATCATGGTAAATGAATACTCTACGGTAGAGGGAAGGGTCAAAGTGGACGTTTTTAAAAGGTTACTAAGAACTAAGTGAATGGAAAAGAATATTGGTGGGGTGAAAAGGAGAGGAAAAAGAAGCAGAAGAGTCATGGGACCCATCCCAACAGGGTGGGGATCTTCAGATAGATATTAAGAGAT
>NW_006987942.1:0-679 GCF_000164805.1 Carlito syrichta
GACTAGCTGACTAGTTAGTGGACTAGTTAGTGAACTAATCGACTAGTTAGTGACTACTTAGTGCCCTAATCGACTAGTTAGTAAAATAGTCAAATAGTGGACCAGTTAGCGGAATAGTTCACTAGTTAGGGGACTATTTAGAGTACTAACCGACTAGTTAGTTTACCAGTTAGCCGACTAGTTAGTGGACTAATAGACTAGTTAGTGGACCAGTCAGACTAGTAGACTAGTTGGTGGACTCGTTAGCTGACTACTTAGTTGACTACTCTACTAGTTAGTCCACTAGTTAGTGAACTACTTAGTGAACTACTCGACTAGTTAGTTAGCTAGTTAGTCGACTAGTTAATGAACTTGGTAGTGGACTACTCGACTAGTAAGTGGACTGCTCGACTAGTTAGTGGGTTAGTGGACTAGTTAGTCAACTAGTGTGGTAGTTAGTGGACAAGTTAGAGGACTAGTCCACTATTTAGAGGACTAGTCCACTATTTAGAGTTAGTGAGCTAATCGACTAGTTAGTGACATAGTCGACTAGTTAGTGGACTAGTTAGTGGACTGGTTAGTTTACTACTCGAATATTTAGTCAACTAGTTAGTGAACTTGTTAGCGAACTACTCGAATAGTTAGTGAACTAGTTAGTCCACTAGTTAAGGACTTGTTAATGGACTAGTAGACTAGGTAG
>NW_006987943.1:0-373 GCF_000164805.1 Carlito syrichta
GTCTATCTCATTAAGTCAGCTAGTTAAGTCATCTGACTGGTCAGCTGGTTAACTGGTTAAATCAGCCATATAAGTCAGCTGGGTAGCCAGCTGCCTAGCTAGGTAGCTAGCCAGTTAAGTCAGCTGTCTAGCCAGCTGGCAAGCTGGTTAAGTTGGCTAGTCAAGTCAGCTAGCCAGCCAACTAACTAGCTAAGTAGCTAGATAGTTAAGTCAGTTGGCAAACCAGCTGGATAGCTAGTTAAGTCAGCTAGTTAAGTAAACTTGATAACCAACTGTCTAGCTAGTTAAATCAGCTTGTGATGTCAGCAGGGTAGCTAGGTAGCTAGCTAGTTAAGTCAGCTAGTTATTTCAGCTAGCTATCTAGTTAAATCAG
>NW_006987944.1:0-522 GCF_000164805.1 Carlito syrichta
TTTTAGAAGTTTCCAAGATGCTTTGTAGATTTTTGGGATTGAGGACTCGTGTAACCCTGATTCCTTACTCTTTCTTAGCAAAAGGTCATGTAGTTGCCTGTAAATAAGGAATACATTTTACAGATTCATGCTCGAAAACAACATGATTCGTGTTTAGCACATAGCAAGGTGACCTTAAGCTTTTTTGGGATTGAGGACCCAAATAACGTAGATTACTTATTCTTACTTAGCAATAGGCAGTGAAGTTTCCTGTATGTGAGGACTCCCATAATCCACATTCCTACTTCAAAAATCTGATTAGTAGTTACCCCTTAGGAAGACGGCCTGTAATCTTGGGACAGAGGACTCATATAAGGAAAATTCCTTATTCTTCCTTACCGATATGACGTCTAGTTTCCTGTACATGTCGACCTCCATTACACAGCTTCCTGTTTCACTCTCCAGGATGCCGAGACAGTTCCCGGTGACCGAGAATTACAGTTTTTTGGATATCAAGAGAAAGACGTCCATAATGTTCTTTGG
>NW_006987945.1:0-4571 GCF_000164805.1 Carlito syrichta
CTATTCTAACAGCACTGTTAAGTAATAAATCTAAACTCTAAGGGTAGAATGAAGTTAGTAATTAAAACAAACGAGGTCAATAATATTTATAGAATACTAATATTTCTAATTTTCTAATAAAAGTTATTCAAAAAATCTCATAATTTTATTGTTGATGCAACATGGAAATGAATGGTATTTATTAAGTTAACTCATACCTATTGAGCATTCTAATAACCCTACAAGTAGATAGAGGTCATAACCAGGTAAAAACAAAATCCAGACTACATTCTATTAAAGATCAGTGACATTATACAGAGAAGTAAAAAAAAAGATTGATGCATCCTTGCTAGTATGGATTTTCAGAATAAGTGACCAGAAGAATATATTACTTATCTTAGATATTTTTTAAATGGACAGGATTGTTCTATTGCCAATGTGGTTACAAACTTGTGTGAGTAGACACTCAGTTTATATTACAACTAATTTGCTGCAGTGAGTGTAGGTGGAAATTTTTTAAAAACTTACATGAGAGAGAAAACATTTATTTCCTTTTCAACTAACAAATAACATGCTCTTTCCAAAATATTGGAAATATTAGTGAAATAAACAAATCTTGATCAGCAATGTAAAAGTCAGTGATCACCCAGAATTTAGTATTATTGATACAAAGTAGGCATTCTCTCACCTTGGTGCTTTATGTAACCTGTCTCAAGGTCTGGCAAGAAAATATGCAGAGGTTTGTTACTGCATATATGTCAGATGATCAGTAAAGTTTGGTACTATCTCCCTTTGAGAAATCTACTTTGACATTAAAATTTTTAAAAAGGAGGAAAAACAATATCAAGTAAAATGTTAATAGATGACTATTAGAAAATTAAATTAAAAAATAAAAGAAGGAGTATGGATGGAAATGGCAGAACTACAGGACAGGTAGCACATTATTCATGGCCACAGCTTTAATTTAACCATAACATATGCACTATATATTTTAGAGCATGGTTGGATTAAAACGCAACTATGAGTATCACAACGGAGACAAAAAATAGTTAACAAGGGGCTACATTTTCTTTGTTTAAAAAAAAGGAAAAAGATTAACTGAAGTGCAAGGATCTTCTAGCACAACCCTTGACAGTAAGAGCCAAGACTTTATGCAGTGGTATAGGAGAAATACCCTACACAAAACATAAGAAACTTTTGGAGATGATTAGATATAAGATGTAAATGTACAATACCTGTGGGGGATAAAAAGAATAGTCTAAAGGCTCAAAGGCAAAATGCTGAGGGTACAGAAATGCTCTGGTAAAAAATTGAAATGGATGAGAAGTATGTTTTGTGTTATGTCACTAGTACATTAAAGTATAAGTGAGATAATATATGCAAATGGAAAAATATAAACCTCCTTTAAAATATTGTAGATGAGCCACATTTACCTTTGACTTGATTATAATTATACCTCTAGAAAAATGTTGACATTTTCCTTCTCCTTTTCTCTAATAAATATTAACCAATATAGAATTCTAGGAAAGCAACATGTTATTATTGCTCTAACTGAAAAAAAGAATTAAGATGAGAGTAATGATTTCCACTATCTTTAAAAAAAACTTCCTCTGATAGATACATAACAGAGTTTATTTATGGGGATAGCGAGTAAGGTGATTGATAATCCAGCTAGACAATTTCCCTGAGAAATTTGCCTGGAACTGGCATGATAAAGTCTATATAACAAGACATTTAACAAGAATTTTTGACATGTAATAATATATTTGGCTAGTTCTCCTACCTACATTTTTTGTAGTTTAGTCAAATATGGCTACTTCTCTTACCTATTTTTTTGTAGTTTAGCCAAATATAATGTGCCTTCAGTAAACTTTCACAGCTCTCCCAAAGGAATATTTAATTCAATGGCATAGTGTCATAAAGTAGTATAGTGGCACTTTGAAATCATTGGAATGAATTGATGCATTAACTTGAAAATATAATGATAATTGCTTTCTCAGAGAGACAGGAAAATATAAGGACAGTAGTCACCCAAGTGACAAAAAATACTGATTGATAAATGAATTATATTATAATTATGCATATAAATATCAAAAAACATTAGAAATTCTAATGTTTGAGAAAAGGAATACATTCTTATATTTAATAGAACAGTAAAAAATATATAGTTAACAATGACTTATTATATGTTTCAAATAGAAGAAATTTTAAATGTTCCCAACACAAAGAAAAGAGAAATGTTTGAGGAAATGGATATCTCAGTTACCCCTATTTGATTATTACAGACTGTCTTATAGGGATCAACATATCACATGAACCCCCAAATTTTTATTGTTATATGTTTATAAAAAATACAATATTTTAAATGAAGCACATAGTATTTGGCAGGAATTAAAATGACTCCTCAGTAAATATTGCTGGGATTTCAGATTTGAAATATGCATATTGCAGCAATTCAATAAAAGAGTTTTGAAAAAACGATTGTTTGTTACTGGACATACAAAACCTTCTTCAACAAAAAAAGTACTTTAGAAAACTTTGAGACCAGAAAAACCCATCATACCATGTAAAACATAAAAAGAAATTTTGAATAAAGAAGGATCAATTCAATATTTAAGAGTACATGACAGGAGATTTTTGAAGGAGTACATTTCGTTCAGGAAAATACAACTTCAATTCCTTTGGGTCAATGGTAAGACTCTAAGATTTCCCTGTTTATATAACTGTATGGATTAAGCTACATTTTCCTTTGCAATCAAGGTAAAACAGGCCTTTTAATTTATTGATGAATGCTCCTGGATTGAAAGTGATGATATTGTTGGAATTAAGTAGAAGCGGACTGTCCAGTTCACGAATTTTGAATGGAAAAATGTGGGAATAAATGTGTACCATCACTAAAGCTCAGTGTCCACCATTGAGCAGTTTGAGAGGAATTAGATATATATTTTTTAATGTTAAAACATTTACCAATTCTTAGTCTAGCTACAATAGTTTTAAGATGCACTCAGGCTAATGTACTCTAGACAATTGAAAAACCAATAATATGGAGTATGTACTGGAAGCTCTTGTTGAAATTTAGAAAAAGAACCAAGACACAGTATTGGCACAGAAGGAGATTCAAGTTCTAAAGTAGATGCCTAGCATGGATGCTTAGTAGTGGACATTTGAGTTAATTAAATAACTCTAAATAGGGATGAACTATTTCAAAGCTAGGCCAAATGATGATATATACTATCTATGTTCAGTGAATCACTATTATGCTAAAGGACTGTACTTAGTATCATTAAGAAAGAAAGTGCAGCCAGGCTCGGTGGCTCAGCATGTAATCCCACGGCCTTTGGGAGGCTGAGGTGAGTGGATTGCCTGAGCCCGCGGGTTCGAGACCCGCCTGGGCAGCGAGACCTCATCTCTAAAATAAATAAAAAATCAGTCGGGCATGGTAGTGCATGCTTGTAATTCTGGCTACTCGGAAGGCTGAGGCGGAAGGATCGCCGGAGCCCAGCAGGCCGCTCCCGGCCACTACACTCCAGTCTGGGCGAGAGTGATACTCCAACTCAAAAAAAGAAAGAAAGTGCATGTCAATGGCTTAAAAATAATTTTTTGAGGTCAAAATCCTATGCTCAATGAGAAGTCAATTATGTACTGTCCCATAGAAAATTTCATAGATCATCTTTTTATATGGGTGCCTTTTTTTTTTGCTTTCATATTGTACACAATGCTCCTAGTGACAAAATTCTGCATAATAGTTTAGTTAGCACAAGTTCTAATAAGCCAATCAGAACCTTTATAAACCAAATTATAAATTCTGAATTGCCCCAAACCAAAATATTTGAGGCTTGGTATCATGTTGAAAAATATTTGCTAACCCTACTAGGTGCACCAATGGGAGCTCTTTTTAGAGACTAGTCTTGGCTGGTGATTAGTAGGAAAACAAATATTTATGATTGATAGAATATATTGTTAAGTTGATAGAATACCACAAATATCAGCAGTGTGGAGAGAGGTGTTAAGATTTTAAAAACTCTATCATGTCTTTAGTGTTCAAAAAAAGTATTGGTGAATTCTGTTTGATTAAATGAAAATCTAAATTATGTAATTAGTACTCTCAAGAATTGGAAAATATTTTGTGAAATTACTCTAAAACCATTAAATGATATGGTACTGCCATTGTTTGAATGTTTGCTTCCTTCAAATCTTATGTTAAAATTTGATTCCCAGTATTAGAGGTGGGAGTGTCATGGGAGCAGATTCCTCATGAATAGATTAGTGTCATCCCTCAATGATGAATGAGTTTTTGTTCTATTAGTTCTTTCCAGAGATGATTGTTAAAAAGAAGCTTGCATTTACCTTCTCTCTCTCTCCACTTGTCTTGCTATGTGATCCCAACACACACTGACTCTGCCTTGTTTCCAACATGAGTGAAAGCAGTCTGAGGCTCTCACCAGATACAGATGCCCAACCTTGCACTATTCAGTCATGAGAATTATTAACCTTTTTCTTTATAAATTACCCCACCCCAGGTATTTCTTTATAGCAACACTATGTGGATTCAGATAGGTACCTATGATAAATGACCAGAAAAATAGTCAATT
>NW_006987946.1:0-336 GCF_000164805.1 Carlito syrichta
ACCTGTAAAAGAACACTTGTTAGGAAAGTCCCTTCTCATGGCCAGCCCACATTAAAGGTGGGCCATTCAGAGGCACACAAGTCCCGAAATTTCTTCTTGTGTATTTCCACACTCAGATTGTGTGCCCTCTCCTTCAGCTCTGGAAAATGATCAGCCATAAGAGTTAACGTCTGCGTCTGTCCCATCTCACTTGTCAGTACTAACGTCACAACAAACACAATTAAAAAGACACACAAGAAAATGATGAAAGGCAAACAATAGCAGCAATGAAAACAAATCTGAAAGGAAGCTAGGGGTGAGACAGATCGTCGAAGACTCTGTCCTTCCCCACAGATG
>NW_006987947.1:0-762 GCF_000164805.1 Carlito syrichta
GGTTAGCCAGTTGGGCTAGCTGGTTAATTCAGCTAGTTAAGAGACCTGGCTAGCCAACTGGCATGGTAAGTAGCTAGCTAGGTAATTCAGCTAGATAGCTACTTGGTTAGCTAGTGATGTCAGCAAGTTAAGTCAGCTGACTAGCCAACTGGCTAGCTGGTTAAGTCAGCTAATTTAGCCAGCTGGCTTGGTAGGTAGATAGCTAGGCATGTCAGCTTGCTAGCCAACTGGCTAACTGTTCAGCTTTGCTAGATAAGTCAGTTGCCTAACCTGCTGGCTAGGTATGTATCTAGCTAGTCAAGTGAGCTGGGTAGCAAGCTTGCTAGTTTAAATCAGTTAGGTAATTCAGTTGGAAAGCCAGCAGGCAAGATAGTAGCCAGCAATTTAAATAAGCTGGCTAGCCATATGACTAGCTGGTTAAATCAGCTAGTTAAGTCAGCTGGCAACCAGCTGCCTAGCTAGTTGTCAGCTCTTTGTCTAGTGGCTATTCAGTTGGTTAGCTAGTTAACAAGCTAGTTAATTCAGATGGCTATCCATCTGGCTAGCTAGTTATTTCAGATAGTTAAGTCAGCTTGCTAGCTAGGAAGCTAGCACGGCCAACAAGTAAGTCAACTAGTTATGTCAGCTAGCTAGCTACTTAATTCAGCTAGTTATGTCAGTTGGGTAGCTAGGTAGCTAGGTATTTAAGCCAGCTAGTTAAGCCAGCTGTTTGGTAGGTTGCTAGCTGGTTAAGTTGTCTAGTTAAGTAAGCTTGCTAGCAAG
>NW_006987947.1:1906-2780 GCF_000164805.1 Carlito syrichta
TAGCAAACAAGTTATTTAGCTGTCTAGCTAGCTGACTTAACTAGCTAGCTAACTGGATAGTAAACTGTCCAGCTGACTTAGCTATCTAGCTTACTAGCTACTGACTCACTAGATGACTTAACTAGCTAGCAGACTAGCAACCTGACTACCCAGCTGACTCAACTAGCTAGCTGAATAGTTAGCTGACTTGCTAGCTGACTTAACTAACTAATTGACTAGCTAGCTGACTTAACTAGCTGACTAGATACTTCTCTGACAATCTGGGTAGCCAACTGACTAAACTAGCTAGCTACCTGGTTGGCTAGATGGATAGTCAGAGGCTTAACTAGTTAGCTACCTGTTTAGTTAGCTGGCTAGGCAGCTAGCTAGCTAGGGGCCTGGCCAGCTGCCTAATCAGCTGGTTTCAATAGCCAGCCAGATGGCTAGACAGTAGGATAGCCACCGGCTTAACTAGCCACCAGCCCTGCTTGTCAGTCAGCAAGCCAGCTGGCTTAACTAGCTGGCCTCCTAAGTAACCGGCCTGCTAACTAGCCAGTTTAACTAGCCAGCCACCTAGCTATCCAACCTGTTAACCAGGTGACTTAACTAGCTGACTTAACTAGTTAGACATCTGGCTTTCCTCCAGGCTTATCTAGCAAGCCACCAAGCTAGCCATCCGGCTAGCCAGCCCACTTAACTTGCTGAGTTAATTAGCTAGACGCAGGCTAGCCAGCAGACTTAATTAGCCTGCTGCTTACTTAGCCAGGTGGCTCGCCAGCTGCCTTAACTAGCTGACTTAGCCAACTAGCCAGTTGACTAGCCATCTGAACTAACGAGCAAGCTACCTAGCTAGCCAGTTGGCTAGCCACTTGAATTAACTAGCTGACTTAACCAG
>NW_006987948.1:0-4058 GCF_000164805.1 Carlito syrichta
TTTTAACACTTTCCATGATGCTGTGTAGATTTTTGTATGAGGACTCGTGTAACCCAGGTTCCTTATCTTTCTTAGCAAAAGATCATGTAGTTGCCTGTAAATAAGGAATCCACTTCCCATATTCATGCTCGAAAACACCATGAATCGTGTTTGGCCCATAGCAAGACGACCTGAAATTTTTTTAGGATTGAGGACACGAGTAACGCAGATTCCTTATTCTTACTTAGCAATAGGCAGTGTAGTTTCCTGTATGTGAGGACTCCCATTACCCAGATTCCTACTTCAAAAAACTGATTCGTGGTAACCTCTTAGGAAGACAGCCTGTAGATTTAGGTTTGAATATTTATATAAGGAAGATTCCTTATACTTCCTTAGCAATATGACGTGTAGTTTCCTGCATATGACGACCTCCATTACCCAACGTCCTGCTTCACTCTTCAGGATGCCAAGATAGTTCCTGGAGACCGAGAATTCCATTTTTTTGGATATCAAGAGAAAGACGTCCATAATGTTCTTTGGGAACTGGAATCCAAGATTACTGGTTGTCCTTCACAGACCTCCCCAAATGTGTAATATTCCAAACCCAAACCCCAATCCTACCTGCCCACCCACAAGACTTTTCTGTTCTTTGAGTTCACTTGAATCGATGAATTTTGTAAGAATATGCCTTTTGATTCTGGGGAATATGATTATGGTCGTAGGTGGTCCCTGGGAACAAAAGGATTTCTAGGGCCAAATCCTTGATTACAACTAACAAGAGGACCAGAAATATCCTGAGGGTCCTTATTGATTGATTTAGCATATCCACGGAACAACTGGCTCTGAAAATGTAGGGAACCAGAAGCCCAGATTGCTGATTAAACCTTGTCAAGAGGCCCTGTAGATTCCGGAAAATGACAACTCCTAGAACCGGGTTTCCTTTTAATTCTCAGTAAGATGCCTGATTTTTCCTGTCGATTTGGATTCCAAATTCATTATATCAAAAGACAGATGCTGACCTTAGTTGTTTCAAGGAACCTAACGGACTTGGAGTGCCCAATACCCACTTGCAACTTTTAAGAGGACCAGAAGGTTGCTGGAGTTCTGAAATGGCCGATTCATAATATCCGCATTCTAAAATTCTGTGAAACATTTGGGAGCTCGAAGCTCTGTTTCTTGTTTGTCCCATAGCACATACCCTGGGAATTTTTTGGATTGACGATGCGTAGTTCGTACTTAGTTGGAAGCCGTGGAGAGTCCTGTATGTGAGAACTCTCTTTCTCTAGATTTCTGGTTCGAAACCCTGATTCTTGTTTAGCCATTAGTAAGACACCATGTAGATTTTTTGATGGAGGAACCGTGGAAAACAGATTTCTTAGTTTTTCTTAACAAGAGGCAATGTAGTTTCCTGTATATGAGGATTGCTATTACACACATGAAGGCCTCGCATCCCTGATTCTTCTTTAGCCGTCAGCAAGTTGCCCTGTAGATTTTCAGTACTGAGGACTAGTATAAGCCAGATTCCTTATTTTTAGCAACAGCCGTACATTTTCCTGTATATGAGTACTCCTGTTCCTTGATACTGGCGTCGAAAGCTTGATTCTTGTATAGATCTTAGGAAGACGCCGTGTACTTTTTTGGGGATTGAGAAAATATGTCACTCGCATTCCTTATTCTTTCTTAGGAAAAGTCAGTGCAGTTGCCTCTATATGAGGATTTCAATTCCCTAGCTTATATTTCAAAAACCAAAATTCGTGGTTTGCTCTTAGCAAGACACCCTGAAGATTTTATTGGGATGGAGGACACGTGTAAACCAGATTCGTTATACTCCTTTAGCAACAGACAGTACAGTTTCCTGTATATGAGGACTCCCATTATCCAGATTCCTACTACCAAAACCTGAATGGTGCTTATCTCTTAGGAAGACGCTCTGTAGGTTTTTGTGATGGTGGACTCGTGTAAGGAAGTTTCCTTATACTTCTGTAGCAACAGGTCGTGGAGTGTTCTGTATAAGAGCACTCCCATTACTGAAATTCCTGCTTCATTTTCAGTAAGATGCCAAGATATTTCCTGGTTACCTAGATTTCCATTTGCTTGGATATCATGAGAAAGACTCCCATAAAGTTCTTCAGGAATTGGAACCCAAGATTCCTGGTCCCTTTTCAAAAGACACACCTAAATGCAGCGACATAGAAGCCCAGATTGCTGATTAAACCTTATCAAGAGACCTTGTATTTTTTGGCGATTTAGAATTCCAAGACTGGATTCCCTTTCCGTTCTCAGCAAGATGCCCTGGTTTTCCTGTCCATGTGGATTCCAAAACTCTGTTTATAAAATGCGGATGGTCAGATATTTCCTAGGGACATGGATTCCATGGATCCTGGTTACATTTTAATAATTTGAACTAAATATTTGGCAACTGCAAATCCCTAGGCCCCTCTCCAAATAAAGTACAAACGGAATTTTAAGGATTACCAAGTTCATGTTAAGACCAAAGTTACATCCAAATATGGCAAGATGATACTTTTTTTCCAGGAAACTGGCCTTAATTGTCCCAAGGAACATAAGGGACTTCTACTACCAGATAGCCAATTACAAATATCAAGAGGACCAGAATGTATCTGGAGTCCTGAAATGACTGATTCATAATACCCACAAGCCAAATATCTCTGAAACATGAGACGAGCTTGAAGCCTTGATTTTTGTTTATACCACAGCAAGACACCCTGAGAATTTTTCGGATTGTGGACTAGTGTATCACAGATTCCTTATTCCTCCTTAGCGAGGGGACGTGTAGTGTCCTGTATATGAGGACTCCCTTTCCCCAGTGTCCTGTTTGGAAACCCTGATTCTTGTTTTGCCATTAGCAAGATGTCATGTAGATAATCTGACGGAGGAACCGTGTAGAACAGGTTTCTTATTTCTCCTTAGCTAGAAATCGTGTAGATTCTGTATATGAGGACTGCTGTTACCTTTGTTCTAGCTTATAAACCTTGATTATTATTTAGCCCACAGCAGGCCTGTTGAGTTTCCTGACTTAGGTATGCTAAAACCCTGAATCTTTTTCTTCCTTGGCAAGGCACTGTGTATTTTCCGGTATAACAGGACGCTCATTTGATACATCCTGCTTCGAAACTCTGATTCCTTTTTAACACTTTCCAAGATGCTCTGTAGATTTTGGGATTGAGGACTCGTGTAACCCAGGTTCCTTATTCTTTCTTAGCAAAAGGTCATGTAGTTGCCTGTTAGTAAGGACTCCATTTCCCAGATTCATGCTCGAAAACACCATGTTTCGTGTTTAGCCCATAGCAAGACGACCTGAAATTTTTTACGATTGAGGACATGAGTAATGCAGATTCCTTATTCTTGCTTAGGAAGAGGCAGTGAAGTTTCCTGTATGTAAGAACTCCCATTACCCAGATTCCTACTTCAAAAACTTGATTCGTGGTTACCTCTTTGGAAGACGGCCAGTAGTTTTGGGATTGAGGACTTATAACAGGAAGATTCCATATACTTCCTTAGCAATATGACGTGTAGTTTCCTGTATATGACGACCGCCATTACCCAGCTTCCTGCTTCAATTGCAGCATGCCAAGGCAGTTCCTGGAGACCGATAATTCAAGTCTTTGGAAATCAAGAGAAAGACGTCCATAATGTTCTTTGGGAACTGGAATCCAAGATTCCTGGTTCTCCTTCACAAGAACTCCCTAAAATATGGAATATTCCAAACCCAAACACCAATTCCTACCTCCCCACCCACAAGAATTTTCTGTACTTTGAGGTCGCCTGAAAGGACTCTCTTTCCCTTGATTCCTGTTTTGAAACCGTGATTCTTGTTTAGCCCTTAGTAAGGAGTCATGTAGATGTTTTAATAGAGGAACCGTGGAAAACAGTTTTCTTCTCTTTTATTAGCAAGAGGCCATGTAGTTTTCTGTATATGAGGACTGCTATTACCCAAATTTATGCTTTGAATCCCTGGTTCTTCTTTAGCCATCAGCAAGATGCCCTGTAGATTTTCAAGACTGAGGACTCGTATAACCTAGATTCCTTTATTTTTAGCACAGCCGTGCAGTTACTTG
>NW_006987949.1:0-4173 GCF_000164805.1 Carlito syrichta
AGTCTCATAAATTCTGTTTTAAAACTATACTGGCCTCTTTCAGTGGTGGGCCAAAGAACTAATGGAGCATCCCACCACACCCTAACCGACAACACCCCTAACCGGCAACACTTTTTATAGGAGGGTATGTGCCACTTGCCTCAGATTACTGTGCTCCAAAACACTTTAGATATCTTTAGAGTACCTGAGTGGTTAGTTATAAATAGTCCTCAAGGCCATCAATCTCATACTTTGCTCTATATTGCTGATGACAAGACCCGGGGTTGCCAGTGGTGCCATTTTTATCAGTGGATGTCATCCTCATCACCAATGTCAGTTTCATCAGTTTCCAATATCAACAGGCAATCGCTTCCACCCATTGGAGCACACTATGTGACTCTACAGTGTTCAACAACAGGTCATTTCTTCCTCATTGGGTCTGATGATCACATTTTCATGAATGTAATGGAGCAATGTAATCTTCTACGTATCTTCAGATGGGCCAGGTGCCAAAACAGTATATTGAGGCAGAATGAGACAGACAGAAAAGAAGGAAGGAGAAAAGAGGGAGAAGAGGAAGGCTACGAATGAATACTGCTATTGCTTCCGTGTCACAACCAAAATGTGGCCATTGCCTTGCTGGACTCTGGTGTGGCCGTGTGCTCTTTGTGCTATGGTTGTTGTCATGCTTCCTGGCTTTAGACCCCTCCCCCATCTTGGGGAGGTGAATCTTCTCTCTCCCTTCTCTTTCCCTCTCTAATTTACTTTTAAATAAACTATATATTTTTAATCTCAAAAAGACAAAATATTAGAAATCCACATTCCTGATGAGTTTTGGGGGGAAAATGCATTTAACAAATCAGTACTGCATACCAGGCACCTGAAATTGTGTTACTAATGGCTCCAATACGGAAAAAAATCTGTCTTTCCACCTACAGCGGCACTGCAAGTGATGATGTTTTCAGTAGTCCAGTGTTATCTGCCATTATCCATCTGGATTTTGGAAATGCGAGATCAGTGAATTAAATGGGGATATGAACGTACAATCATTCCTATATAATTAAGATGTTAAGGGTGGCCCTAATCTCTGCCATATATTTACAGGAAATAATTGACCTTTGGATGTGATATTGCTTTTGATTTGTTATATTGTCTTCATTGAGCCCTAATAGCTTTAGCTTGGTATTTCCAAGAATAACAGATCTTAGCTCACAGGCCAAGCATCCACTGTATCTCCAAATTTCAATGTCCATTCTGATCATACTTAAGAAAATGGGGACATGAAAGAAGAAGGCCCATGAAGTCAGTGGACTCCGTGTGACAAATATCAGGAAGAAATTCATAAATATTTTGAAACCCCATTAAATCATTAAACTAGAATCAGGAGACGGTGATCTTCTAGTCTGTGAGTTTCAAGATAATTAGGGCTCCATGTTCAAAAGCTTCTGCAATGTCTACATATTTACCTTTCCCGAGTATCCAGTCACCCAAGATAGTGGTTATAAGTCCCTTCCAAGATGACCTGGAATTCCAATGGTCAACTCTTGCTTTGGTGTTTCACGGACCCTAGTCATGAGAACTTAGCCTCTTCATCACTTAAAAAGCCTGCTATAGAGACTTTCTTAGGTCTTTACTGGGTAAAGAATCATGACTTTCTACCGGGGCAGCTGGCATTAGCCTTCTGCTCCTCTCAGACATGTCTACTAAGTATATACAATGACATACTGGATGGTCATGCTTACCTCTTGTCCCTAAGGACACTGTGCTCTCCGAGGAAAATCCTTGATCTCTGCAAGTCAGTCCCCGCTCGCTGCTCTCTGATAATGCTGCCTATTCATTATGCCCACCTGGCTTAGTGGCATAGTGCCAGTTTCTGTCATTGTCAGACCTTCTCATCATGTTGCACTATGGAGTCCAGCTTGGTAACAGTGACCCCTCATGAAGGAGCACAGAAGAATTCACCCCAAATTTAGCATTTTGCCTCATAGTCTCTGACGCCTCCTGCCCACTGTCTCCGGCAAGCTGCATCCTCTCCCTGTTAAAATTATTCATTGCAGGAAAGTGGAGGAAGAACATTTTACAAATCATGCCTGTGTCTCAGGTTCATTTAGCTCCCAAGGAGAGTCATTTACAAGTCACTCTTCATTTTTACCCTTCATTGTCCCATTTGTTGCCCCTTAGTAGAATTATTCTTCTTCCCCTCCCATAACTTTTTTACAAAGGTCCCATTCTTTCAGTCACCTCAAGGTAATATTTAAGTTTCTGTAACTTATTGGGAAGCTGGGTTTTCATTCTGAAGGCTCCTATGTATACATGTTGAATAAAATTTGTTGTATAAGATTTTCTGTGTTAGTCAAACTGCCTCATGTCAGGGTATTTTCAGTGAAGCTTTAGGGAGTCAGTAGCCCTGGTCTCCACAGTTTTGGTGCTGTGAGCTGGATGAAAAAAAGAGTCATTCTTCTCTTCTGGAGCCTGCAGTGTGGAGAACCCTGAAACCTATTCTGCTGGCAAATGAGTGAGAATTTTTCACCAAGTCAGGAGCCTGTCTTCCGACTTCTGTTTCTCTGTGTGCATTCTAGTGAGTGAATAGTCAAACAAGCAAAGAAATAAATCACTGTTTTTCTCATCTGCAAGATTTTTATTAATGGGAGAAAAAACCTTAGAATGACTAGCCAGAATATAGCAATTCTTGTGTACTCTGCCATATGACTATTAATATTGTTTTGTCTTTTTTCCTCACAGAAACCTGCTTCCATTGTCTGTGTCTTTCTTTATTGTTCTGTCATAAAGAGGGTTCACAAAGGGTAGAACATGGGCCTATACACACAATCCTGCTGTTTGAGCTGGCCCTGCATACTGGTCAGTTTGTGGTTCTGACTAAAACAGAGATTCTTTTTTTTTAAATGTTGTATTTTAAAGACATAGGGTGCAAAATCAGGGTTAGGTATACAAATGTTAATTATGCAGGTACTCTTGTGGATGAGGTGTGCTCCTCCCTCCCCTGGCAATTTCCTTCAACTGCCAATCCCACCCCCCCAAACTGGCAGTTTCCCACTAGTCAATTCCTTTCTTATGGTATTATGATAATTGTTCAAGGTCTGCTTATGAGTGAGAACATGTGGTATTCAGTTCTTTGTTTCTGAAAAAACATCACTCAGTATTATAGACTCTGAGTCCCTCCAAGTTGCTGCAAATTTCATAATTCTGTCCTTTTTTATGGCTGTGTAATATTCTACCATGTATATGTACCACATTTTTTTTAATCCAGTACTCTTTCAATGGGCAGCACGGTTGATTCCATGTTTTTGCTATTGTGAATAATGCTGCAATAAACATGTGTGTGCAGGTATCTTTTTCATAGAGTGATTTGAGTTCCTCTGCATATATTCCCAAAAGGGGGATTGTGGGGTCATTTGGAAGATTGATATTTAGATCTTTTAGGAAATGCCACACTGTTTTCCATGGAGGTTGTACTAGTTTACTCCCCCATCAACAGTGTAGAAGTATTCACTTTCCCCCACATCCACTTCAGCATCTTTTTTGGGGGTTATTGATGATGGTCATCCTGACTGGAGTTAGGTGGTAAGTGAGTGTGGTTTTAATTTGCATTTCTTTGATGACTAGTGAGGCTGAGCATTTTTTCATGTATCTGTTGTCTGCTCCTATGTCTTCTTTTGAGCAGTGTCTATTCATATCTTTTGCCCACTTTGTAATGGGACTGTTTGTTTTTTTCTTTTTGGCATGTTTGAATTCCTTGTGGATCCTAGATGTTAGGCCTTTGTCAGATATACAATTGGCAAATATTTTTTCCTATTCTGTGGGCTGTCTCCCTACTCCCTTGATGGTTTCTTGGGCTTTGCAGATGTTTGTCAGTTTGATGAAGTCCCACTTGTCTATCTTATTTCTTAAGGTATAGTCACTTGGGGTTTTGATTAGGAATTGATTGCCAGTTCCAATTCCCATAAGGATGTCTCTTGCATTTTCTAAGGTTCTTATAATTTGAGGTTTTACATTTAGGTCTCTGATGCATTTGGAGTTGATCTTTGTGTGTTGTGACAGGTAGGGGGTCTTATTTTAATCTTCTGCATGTGTAGCCCAGAGATTCTTTTTCTTTTCTTTTTTGAGTTGGAGTCTCACTCTGTCGCCCAGACTGGAGTGCAGTGGCTGCTTCCAGACACCGCAGCCTCCACCTGG
>NW_006987950.1:0-475 GCF_000164805.1 Carlito syrichta
CACTCCAGTCTGGGTGACTGAGTGAGACTCCAACTCAAAAAAAGAAAAAAAAAAGAAAAAAAAAGAAAAGAAATTGTAGACAACACAAGCAAATGGAGAAACATCCCATGTTCATGGATTGGAAGAAACTACATTGTTAAAATGACCTTATTACCTAGAGTAATCTACAGATTCAACACAATCCCTATCAAACTACCAATGTCAGATTCTCTGTTAATCTTTCCTAGATTGGACAAGGGAGAGAGAACCTTAGAGAAAGCACGGCTGCATCAGTGCAGATTTTCTCTACAGATACAAATCTCTCCTGCAAAAGGCAGTTACATAGCTATTCTTATATTTCCAGTCCTTCTGAATAGCCATCTTAAAATATGTCAAATAAGTATATTTTGGGGAGAAATATTTTTATTTCATGTGATGTATGAATCACTTATAAATGTTTTTATATCTGCGTATATGCTGTGTTTATGTATATGTT
>NW_006987951.1:0-329 GCF_000164805.1 Carlito syrichta
CAAAGTCCTAAAAGATAAACAATTTCAACCAAGAATAACCTACCTGGCCAAGTTAAGATTAATCAGTGAGGGAAAATTAAAATCTTTCCCAGATATCCAATCCCTAAGAACTTACACAAGCACCAAACCACCTCTACATGAAACACTTAAGAAATTACTAAACATAGAAGAAAAGGAAAAAAGAACAACCTTCTTCACAAGAGTACAGGAAAAAGAATAAAATACACACAAACCAACCTGAAAACCAAAAGAAAGACAAAAAAAAAAACCAAGTGGAAGAACAACAACTCTATAAGAACACTATGATAGGGACGAACTCTCACATTTCA
>NW_006987952.1:0-326 GCF_000164805.1 Carlito syrichta
TAAGAAAAGTAGAATCAGACGGAACTAATAAGACAAGGAGAATCAGACGGCACTAATAAGGTCAGGAATATCAGACTGAACTAATAAGGCAAGTAGGATCAGATAAAACTAATAAGGCAAGGAATAACAGACTACACTATTAAGGCAAGTATTATCAGACGGCACTAATAAGGCAAGTAGGATCATTCGGCAAGTAGGATCAGACGGGACTAATGAAGCAAGTAGTATCAGATGGCAATAATATGACATTAGTATCAGACGGCACTAATAAGGCAAGGAGTATATGACTCCACTAATAAGGCAAGTCATATCAGACGGTACTAATA
>NW_006987953.1:0-972 GCF_000164805.1 Carlito syrichta
ATCCCCTTTAAGTATACGTATTAAATATTTGGGAACACCTAATCCCAAGTTACGAATATCAATCTAAAATTCCAACAGTATTTTCTGGATTCAAGGTAACCCATAAGTCAGAAATTACACGAATAATGGCGAGATGATTCCTTGAGCTATGGAATCTGGCCTTACATCCTCCTGTAAAAAAAGCCGAACAGATGGTCAGATTCTCTGTCACAACTAAGAAGAGGAGCAGCAGGTTCCTGGGAATTGGTAATATCAGATTTGTGGTATGTATACAGGAATTAGTTCTGAAAAGTGTGGGGCCTGTGATGCCATATTCCTTATTAGCATTTAGAAAATTCCTGTAGGCTTCTAGGTATAAGAACTACCTTAAGCCAGGAAAAAATTAACAACTGCGAAGAAGTTTGCTGGTCAAATGCAAACTGATTTTCCTTGTTTCACATTGGTAACATGAGTAGATGCTTTCTGGGGACATAGTGTCCCGGATTCCTGTTTCGTTCTCAAAAAACTGACCAGATATTTCCCCGTTCCCTAGAAATCCAGATACGTGGTTCCCAATAGAAAGACTCCCGAATGCTCCTATGGTCTTGTAAACCAAGACCCTAGTGCCCTACCAAAATAACCTTCTAAACATGGTGCAACATCTTACCCCAAGGTCCTAATTCCTAATAGCTGAATTACCAGAATTTTTCAAATACAATGTAACCCTGAACTCAGGACTTATATTCAAAAAACCCGACATGATTATTTGTGTTTTGAAATTTGGCGTTAAAGGATCCAGAATCTAAAGGACTTGTAGTGCCGTATTTTTGTTTAAACAATCGAGAGGACCAGAAAGTTGTAGGACTTCTGGAATGAATGATTCCTAATATGCACATAGGAAACAGCTCTCAAAAGTATGGGGACGTCAAAGTAAGCATCTTGTAGGCCTTATCAAGACACCCTGAACATTTTTGGAATTGAGGACTGGTGTAA
>NW_006987954.1:0-3277 GCF_000164805.1 Carlito syrichta
AAGTCTGTTGGCTAGCCAGCTGTCTACTTCGTTATTTCAGCTAGTTAAGTCAGCTGGCTAACTAGATAACTAGCTAGTTAATTCAGCTACATATGTTAGCTAGCTAGTTAAGTCAGCTAGTTATATGATAGCTCGCTAGGTAGCTAGCTAGTTAAAACAGCTAGTTAAGTCAGCTGACTAGTTAGGCAGCTAGCTAGTTAAGTGAGCTATTAAGGTTAGCTGGGTAGCTAGTTAAGTCACCTAGTTAATTCAGCTTGTTGGCCAGCAGGTTAGCTAGGTAGTTAGGTAGTTAAGTCCACTGGCCAGCCAGCAGGCTAGCTATGTAGGTAGTTAGTTAAGTCAACTGGCTAGCAATCAGGCATCTAGTTATATCAGCTAGTTAGGTCAACTGTCTATTCAACTGTCTGTCTTGGTAGCTAGCTAAAGTCACCTGGTTAGCCAGCTGGCTACTTCATTAAGTCAGCTAGTTTAGTCAGCTTACTGGCTGGCTAGCTAGGTGGCTATCTAGTTAAGCCAGCTTTCTAGCCAGATGGCTATCTACTTAAGTCAGCTAGTTAAGATAGCTGGTTAGCCGGCTGGCTAGTTAGGTCGCTGGCAAGTAAAGCCAGTTGGTTAGCAGGCTGGTCAGGCAAGTGGCCAGTTAGTTCAGCCGCTGATCAAGCAGTGTGGCTGGCTAGTTAAGCTGGTTGGCTATCCTACTGTCCAGCCAGCCAACTGGCTATTTAATCCAGCTGGCTAGCCTGCTGGCCATACCAATGGCTAGATAACCGGCTGCCTAGCCAACTACCCAGTCAGGTAGCTAGCTAGGTAAGCCAGTTGGCTAGCTGTGTAACCAACCCTGTAGCTAGCTAGTAATGGCAGCTGGTTAGCCAGCTAGCCAGCCAACTAGCTAGTCAGCTAGTAAAGTCAGCTGCCAGCTAGTTAAATCAACTCATTAAGTCAATTGGCTATCCAGCTGGTAAGCTAGTTAAAAAGCTAATAAGTCAGCTGGGCAGCCATCTAGCTAGCAAGTTATTTCAGCTAGTTAAGTCAGCTGGGTAGCTAGGAGGCAAGCTACATAAGACAGCTAGTTATTTCAGCTAACTAACTAGTTATGTCAGCTAGTTAAGTCAGGTGGCTAGCTAGATAGCTAGCTAGGTAGAAACCTAGTTAAGCTAGTTAGTTAATCCAGCTGACTAGCTTGGTTGCTAGCTGGTTAAATCAGCTAGTTAAATAAGCTTGTAGCTAGTTAAGTCAGTGAGTTAAACCATCTGGCAAGCCATCTGCCTAGCTGAGTAGCTAGCTAGTTAAGTCAGCTGGCTAGCCAGTTAACTAGTTAGTTAACCTAATTAAGTCAGCTCAATAGCCAGCTGGTTAGCTACATAGCTAAGTAGTTAAGTCAGCTGGCAAGACAGCAGGCTATGTAGGTAGCTACCTAGTTAAGTCAGCTGGATATGCAGCTGGCTAGCTAGGTACCTGGCAGTTAGGTCAGCCAGCTAGCTAGCTGGCTAGCTAGTTAAATCACCTAGTTAAGTCAGATGTCTAGAAAGCTGGCTCGTTAGGTAGCTAGATAATTAAGTAAACTGTCTATCCCGCTGTCTATCTAGTTAAGTCACCTAGTTAAGTCAGCTGGCCTGCCAGCTGGGTAGCTAGGTAGCTGGCGCCTTGCGTCGGCTGGCTAGACAGCTGGCTACTTAAGTAAGTTGACTAGTTAAGTCAGCTTACTAACCAGTTGGCTAGCTACATATCAAACTGGTTAATTCAGCTGACTATCAAGCAGGCCAGCTGTTTAAGTCAGTCAGTTAAGTCAACTGACTTGAACCTGGTTAGTTAGGTAGTGAGCTAGTTGAGTCAGTTGGCTCACCATCAGTCTAGCTAATTAAGTCACCTAGGTAAGTCAGCTGACTAGCCAGCTAGGAGCTTGGTAGAGAGCTAGTTAAGTCAGCTGTCTATCCAACAGGCTAACTACTTACATCAGCTAGTTGAATCAGCTGGCTATGCATCTGGCTATCTGGTTAAGTCAACTAGTTAAGTCAGTTGGCTAGCCAGTTGACTAGCTAGGTAGCAAGCTAGTTTAGTCAGCTGGCTAGCCAGCTGGCTAGCTTTTAAAGTCATGTAATTAATTCAGCTGGCTTCCCAGATGGCTAGCTAGGTAGCTAGCTACTTTAGTCAGCTGGCTAGCTAGCTGGTTAGCTGGTTAATCAGCTAGTTAATTCAGCTGGCCAGCCAGCTGGCTAGCTAGTTAAGTCAGTTAGTTAAGTCAGCTGGCTAGCCACCTGGCTAGCTGGTTAAATCAGCTAGATAATTCAGCTGGACAGCCATCTGGCTTACTAGGTTGCTAGCTAGTTAAGTCAGCTAGTTAAATCAGCTGGCTAGCTGCTAGCTATATAGTTAAGTCAGCTGACTAGCTAGTTATGTCAGTTTAAGTCAGCTGTCTATCCAGCTGCCTATCATGGCAGCTATCTAGTTAAGTCAGCTGGCTAGCCATCTGGCTAGCTAGTTAAGTTGCCTAGTTAAGTCAGTTGACTAGCCAGCTCGGTAGCTAGTTAAAAAGCTAGTTAACTCAGATGGCTAGAGAGCTGGGTAGCTAGTTATTTCAGCAAGTGAAGTTAGCTGGCTAGCAAGGTAGCTAGTTAAGTCAGCTTGTTATGTCAGCTAGCTAGTTAGTTAAGTCAGCTAGTTAAGTCAGCTAGCTAACTAGCCAGCTAGGTAGGTAGGTAGCTATTTATTTCAGGTCATAAAGTCAGCTCGATATCTAGGTAGCTAGCTAGTTTAGTCAGATAGTTAAGTCAGTTGGCTAGCCAGCTGCCTAGTTGTGTAGCCAACTAGTTTATTCAACTGGCTAGCCAGTTGGCTAGCTAGTTAAGACACCTAGTAAAGTCAGCTCGCTAGTCAGCTGGATAGCTAGGTAGCTAGGTACCTAAGTCAGCTGTCAAGCCAGCGGGATGCATAGGAAGCTAACTAATTAACTCAACTGGCTAGCCAGCTGGCTATCTACTGATGTCAGCTAGTTAAGTCTGCTGGGTAGCCTGCTGACTAATAAGCTGTCACATAGTTGAGTCACCTGGCTAGCCAGCTGTTTAGTTGGCTAAATCAGCTAGTTAATTCAGGTGGCTAGCCATCTGGGTAGCTAGGTAGCTAGCTAGTTAAGTGAACTGGATAGCCTGCTGGCTAGCTGGTTAACTCAGCTATTTAAGTCAGCTGGCTAGCCACCTGTCTAGGAGGGTAGCTAGCTAATTACTCTGCTGACCAGCCCGGCTAGTTAGCTAGTTAATTCTGCGAGTTAAGTGAGCTGGCT
>NW_006987954.1:3574-7332 GCF_000164805.1 Carlito syrichta
AGTTAAGTCACCTCATTAAGTCAGTTGGCTAGCCAGCTCACTAGCTAGTTAAAAAGCTAGGTAAGTCATTTGTCTAGACAGCTGTCCAGCTAGTTATTTCAGCTAGTTTATTCAGGTGGCTAGCTAGGGAGCTGGCTAGCTAGGTATCTAGCTAGTTAAGTCAGCTAGTTATGTCAACTAACTGACAATTTAAGTCATCTGGTTAAGTCAGTTAGCTAGATAGAGAGCTAGCTACGTATCTAGCTAGCTATTTCAGCTTGTAAAGTAACTGGCTAGCTAGGTAGCTAGCTAGTTAAGTCAGCTCGTTTGCCAGCTGGATACCTAGTTAACTAGATAGTTAAGTCAGCTAGCAAGCATGCGGAACACGTTTGTTGCTAACTAGTTAAGTCAGCTGGCTAGCCACCTGGTTAGCTAGTAATGTAAGCTAGTTAAATCAGCTGGCTAGCCAGCTGGCTAACAAGTTCAGTCACCTAGCTGAGTCAGCTGGCTAGCCACCTGTCTAGCTCATTAATTCTGCTTGTTAATTCAAGTGACTATCCATGTGGCTAGCTAGGTAGCTAGCTAGTTAAGCTGGCTGACTAACCGAATGGCTATCTAGTTAAGTCAGCTATTTAAGTCAGCTAGATAGCCAGCTGGCTAGCTAGGTGGCTGGCAAGATTAGCCAGCTGGTGAGGAGACTGGTAATGTAGGTGACCAGCTAGTTAAGCCAGCTGGCAAGTCAGGTGACAAGCAGGGTGGCTGGCTAGTTAAGCCAGCTGGCAATCAGACTGTCCAGCCTTCTGGCTGGCTATTTAAGCTGGCTAGCTATCCAGTTTGTCAGCCCGCTAGCTAGCTAGATGACTGCCTAGCCACATAGCCAGCCTGGTAGCTAGCTAGTTAAGACAGCTGGCTAGCCATCTAACCACCCAGGGAGCTAGTTAGTTAAGTCAGCTGACTAGTCAGCTATCCAGCCAACTATCTAGTCAGCTAGTTAAGTCAGCTATCTAGCCAGTTAGCTAATTACATCAGCTAGAGAGTCAGCTAACTATTTAGCTACCTAGTTAAGTCAGCTAGCTAGTCATGTTGCTAGTCAGCTAGCTAGTTAAGTCAGTTATCAAGTCAGCTAGCTATTCAACTATGTAATTAAGTCAGCTAGCCAGCTAACTACCCAGTTAACAAGCTAATTAAGTAAGCTAGTTAGACAGCTAGATAGCTTTTTTGCTAGCTAGTTATGTCAGCTAGATAGCCAGCTAGCTAGTCAGCTAGCTAGTTAAGTCAGCTAGCAAATCAGCTAGTTACTTAGCTAACTAGTCAGCTAGCAACTCAACTCACTGGTGAACTAACTAGTGGGACTGCTCACTTTCCATCAGGTCAGCTAACTAGTCAGCTCACTCGCCTGCCAACCAGTCAGCTCACTCACCTGCCAACCAGTGAACAAACTATTCGACTCACTCACCAGCCAACAGGTCAACTAACCTGTTGGCTCACTCGCAGGCCAACAGGCCAGCTAACTAGTCGGCTTCCCCACCAGCCGACTACTTAAATCAGCTCACTGGTTGGCTCGCTCACTGGTTGACAGGTTAAGGCAGCTCACCCATCAGCTTACTGGCAGACCGACTAGTTAATTCGGCTCACTGGTCGGCTCAATCATCAGTCAACTACTTAAGTCTTCTGAGCTGTTGGCTCACTTGCAAGCTCACTCCCCGGCCGATTAGTTAAGTCAGCTGAGAGGTCAGCTTACTTGCTGGCCGATTAGTTAAATCAGCTGACAAGTCGATTCACTTGCCAGCTGACTAGTTTAGTGAGCTGACAATTCAGCTCACTCACCAGCTGAATTGTTGTCTGCTCACCTGTCGGCTCACAAGCAGTCTGACTAGTTAAGTCAGCTAAGTGCTTAGCCTACTAGTAGGCAAACTAGTAGAGTTAACTAGCCACTTGATCTACTAGTCGGCCAACTTGTCAGCTGATAATTAGCTCAGCTAACTAGTAAGCCTACTAGTTAGGCCAGCTAAATAGTTGGTCAACAAGTCAGATGAATAATTAGTTCAGAAAACCATCGTGCCTACTCATTAACCGAGCTAAGTAGTGGGCCAACTCATCAGTCAACTATTTGACCCAGCTAACTATTCGGCCGTCTAATCAGCCTAATTGATAAGCCAGCTAACTTGTGGGTCGTGTAGTCTGCCAACGTGTTAAACCAGCTAACTAGTCATCTGACTTGTCAGTCAACAAGTTAAGTCACCCAACTAACTCATTAACCTACTAGTTGTCAGCTAATTTACTCATTTATCAACTAGGTAAAACAGTTAGTTAACTCGTTAACCAACTCATTAAATCAGCTAGTTATATCATTAGCAAACTAGTTAAGTCAGCTAACTAAGTCTGCTGGCTAAACAGCTAGCAAGCTAAGTCAGCTAACTAAGTCAGCTAGCTCACTAATTAGTTAACTATTTAAGTCTTAGTTAACTATTTAAGTCAGCTATTTAAGTCTGCCACCTAACTGGTTAGCTAATTAGTTAAGTCATCTATTTATTCAGCTAGTTAAATAGTTAGCTAAATTTTTAATTCAGGTAGTTAGCTAGTAAACTAGTTAAGTCAGTCAGTTAATTCAGCAAGCTAACTAGTTAAGTCAGCTAGCGAAGTAAGCTAGTTAAGTCAGCTTTCTTAGCTGGTTCAGACAGCTAGCTTGCTAGTTAGCTAACGGGTTATATCAGCAAGTTGAGTCAGGTAGTTAGCTAGTTAACTGAATGGTTAAAACAACTGGTTGAGTCAGCTAACTACCTAGTTAGCAAACGGGTTGAGTCAGCTGGTTGAGTAGGCTAACTAGCTAGTTAGCTAATGAGTTAAGTAAACTGGATGAGTCAGATAGTTAGCCAGTTAGCTAACAAGTTAAATAAGCTGGTTGAGTCAGCTAGCTAGCTTGTTAGTTAACGAGTTAAGTCAGATAATTAAGAAAGATAGCTAGCACATTAGATAAGGAGTCAGCTAACTAGCTAGTTATCTGGTTAAGTCAGCTGGCTAGCCAGCTGGCTAGCTATTAAGGTCACCTAGTTAAGTCAGCTCACTGACAAGCAGTTTAGCTAGGTAGTTAGGGAGTTAAGTCAGCTGTCAAGCCAGCGGGCTATGTGAGTAGGTAGCTAGTTAAGTCAGCTGGTTAGCCATCCGGCGTCTAGTTATGTCAACTAGTTAAGTCAGCTGGCTATTCAGCTGTCTAGCTAGGTAGCTAGCTAGTTAAGTCTGATGGCTAGCCAGCTGGCTACTTCATTACATCTGATA
The DNA here is from genome assembly GCF_000164805.1 of Carlito syrichta. Lineage (NCBI taxonomy): Eukaryota > Metazoa > Chordata > Mammalia > Primates > Tarsiidae > Carlito > Carlito syrichta. The sequence continues at coordinate 6,830 of NW_006987954.1, forward strand.
CTTCAGTCAGCTGGCTGGCCTGCTGACTAGCTAGGTAACTAGGCAATTCAGTCAGCTGTCTAGCCATCTGGCTAGTTAGTTAAGTCAGCTAGTTAAGTCAGCTTGTTAGCCAGCTTGCTAGCTAAGTACGTAGCTAGTTATGTCAGCTGAGTAGCCTGCTGGCTAGATAGTTAAGTCACCTAGTTAAGTCAGCTAACTAGCCTGCTGGATAGCTAGGTAGCTTGATTTTTATTCAGCTGGCTAGACAGTTGGCTATGTAGATATGTCACCTAGTTAATTCAGCTGGATAGCCAGATGGCTAGCTATGTAGCAAACTAGTTAATTCAACTGGCTAGAAAGCAGGCCAGCTAGTAAAGACAGCTAGTTATGACAGGTAGTGACCTAGTTAAGTCATTTTGCTAGCCAGCTGGCTAGCTTATTAAGTCAGCTAGTTAAGTAAGCTGGTTCTCCAGGTGCCTGGAGAGGTAGAGAGCTAGGTATGTCAGCTGGCTTGCCAGCTGAAT
>NW_006987955.1:0-784 GCF_000164805.1 Carlito syrichta
AATAAGACAAGTATTATCATAAGACACTAATAAGGCAAGTAGTATCAGACGACAATAAGGCATGTACTATCAGATGACTGATAATGCAAGTAGTATCATAAGACACTAATAATGTAAGTAGTATCAGATAACACTAATAAGGCAAGTAGTATCATAAGACATTAATAAGGCAAATAGTATTATTAGAAAGTAATAAGGTAAGTAGTATCAGACGAAACTGATAAGGCAAGTATTATCAGTCGACACTAATAAGGCAAGTAGAATCAGATGACACTAATAAGTGACGTAATATCAAAAGACACTAATAAGGTAAGTGGTATCAGACGACACTAATAAGGCAAGTAGTATCAGACGACACTAATAATGCAAGTAGTATCATAAGAAACTAATAAGGCAAGGTGTATAAAAAGACACAAATAAGGCAATAATTATCATAAGAAACTAACAAGGAAAGTAGTATCAGACGACACTAATAAGGCAAGTAGTATCAGACGACCCTAATAAGGCATGTACTACCACAAAACACTAATAAGGCAAGTAGTATCATAAGACACTAATAAGGCAAGTAGTATCAGACGACACTAATAAGGCAAGTATTACCACAAAACACTAATAAGGCAAGTAGTATCAGACGACACTAATAAGGCAAGTAGTATCAGACGACCCTAATAAGGCATGTACTACCACAAAACACTAATAAGGCAAGTTGTATCATAAGACACTCATAAGGCACGTAGTATCAAATGACATTAATAAGGCAAGTAGTATCATAAGATACAAATAA
>NW_006987956.1:0-5036 GCF_000164805.1 Carlito syrichta
AAAAAAAAGAAGAAGAAGAAAGTGAAACAAACCACAGCAGGTGAAGCTCTGTCTCTACACTAAAATCCCAGAAAGAAGCCAGAATGGCTGACCTTGAGTCACATGTCCATGTCCTGAGATCACAGGGGACAGATATAACCTGTGGCAGCCTCTTTTCACCCACATGGATTGAGGTAAGGACAGGAACTGTGAGAAGAACTAAGGAAAACAAGGAACCTAGAGACACTAGGTTCACTAGTGAGAGATTCACTGATGAGAAGGTGTTGGATTATAACCACAGGTAAAGCCTGGAAGTTACCTCCATAACTGAATCACCCTTGAAAAGGATTTGGTAATTCACATTACAGATAAGTTCTTCTTAGAATTGACAAGATAATTTTGCTGATGCCTAATACTTTAGCTTTCCAAGAACCCTTTGCCTAGTATTCTTTACATACTTTATTTCAGGGATTATGTAAGGAATACTAGTAACTCAGGATATGGGGAAATAACATTTCTACATTAATAATACTGTGGGGGGGAGCGAGAGGGGAGAGAAGCAGGCCACAGTTAAATAGTCCTACTGCATCCATCTAGTTCTAATGGTGCAAGGTGGCAAACATCTTATGAATGAACATTATTAGGAAATGTGCTCATCTCTGTTTCCTTAGATATATTAGAGCTTCTCATTTTCCCTTCATTCTCAGCCTCTCTTTCATATTTTCCTTCTCTTTATTTCTCAAACTATATCCTGGTCATTTCTTTGGCCTTACCTTCCAGTTTGCTAATTCTCCCTTCAGCTGCTTATAAATTACTGGTTAAACCATCAGAGACTTATTTATTTATTTATTTATTTTGAGTTGGAGTCTCACTCCATCGCCCAGATTGGAGTGCAGTGGCCGCTCCCGGCCACTGCAGCCTCGACCTGCTGGGCTTCGGCGATCCTTCCGCCTCAGCCTTCCGAGTAGCTGAAATTACAGGCATGCGCTACCATGCCCAGCTGATTTTTTGATTTATTGTGGAGATGAAGTCTTGCCAAGTTGCCCAGATGCATCTTGAACCCGCGGGCTCAGGCAATCCACTCACCTCAACCTCCCAAAGCACGGGATTACAGGCTGAGCCACCGAGCCCGGCTGTACAGAGACTTTTAAATTTCATTTATTATATTATTCTTTTCAAACATTCCATTCTGTTTCCTTCAAATGTGCTTGTCTCCTGCCTGTATTCTGAAGTGTCTCCTTTTATTTCACGTGAAACCTATTTTTTTGCATTCTGGATACAATAATATTAATATCTGAAGTCTGCTCTTGTTTCTGCTCAAAGGGACACTATTTTTTTACTTGGGATTTTATCTGTGATGCTATCTTGGTTATTGGTATTATCTGCTTAAGTGTTTTCAGACCACAATACTAGCAAGTATTTCAATCATAATCCTGTTTAAGGGGCATCTTGTGATTTTAAAAAATCTCATGAGAGATTTTTCTTCCCTCTTCATCAGTGCAGAGGCAAGACAGATAAATTTCTATCCTGCCACTTTTATGCCTCACACTGTGCATGTGGCCCCATAGGCTTTAAGCAAGGGCTCCTAGCAATGTCTCTATCTCAAGTGGGTTCTGGACTTCATCTCCCATCCCTAGTGCCCCCATGGAATCATCAAAACAGAAAATCGATCTCAAGGATCTGGAGGATAACTTCAGGGAGAAAGCTAGCTTTACCATTCACTTACCTTCTAGAGTTGTGAGCTTTACTTCATTGGGAGACTCTGCCATGTTGTAAGATTTTCATGCCAGTTGGGTATACTTTTAAAATAAACACACACACACACACACACACACACACACACACTCGCCATTTAGTTCAGAGAATATAATCCATCATTCCTCCATTACTATCAGAAGAAAATCTCATTCCACACTTCCTCTTAACATCTCCCTCTTCTTTCCTCTCCTTAAATTAATTTAGACACCAAATATTTTGCATAATCTAAGAAACATATGTCCTACTTCCTTCTTCTAATTCAGGCCCTTGCTATTTCATAGGCAGGCTGCTCACACCATCTCCACCCCAGTCTCCTAGCATTTTTCCCACACTCAGGCTCAAAGGTAGTGAGAGTTGGACATAATTTCTAGACCATCCTTGAGTTCCAATCCATCAGTAGCAGGTTCTGTGGTGTCTTTGTTCCCTACTTAATTTCCATCTTCCCTTCCTGACAGTCTTGTCTATGGACTTCTTTCATGCTAAAGCACTGAACACAGAAGCAACAATCTTTCTTAAGCCTGTTTAACTAGCTTCTGCAGTTGCATGGGGTCAAATGCTTAGCATATACTCCTTAACTACAACTGCGAGTGTCAAACTCTACCTGACACAGCAATACACAGAGATCTATCTCATTCCTTTCAAGACTGCAGTGTAATCCATCAGATTGATGAAGCTTAGCTTATTTAACCAACCAAAAATCCCCTAGCAATGGACAAATAAATGAGTTGTTTCCAGTCCCTGATCTTCTAAAACATCATTCCAGATTTTAACCAATGTATCTGTCCCTGAAATAGGTTCCGAGAAGCGGTCTATGGGTCAAAGGGTAAATAGCCATATTGTTTATTTCTAACATTTCTCTCCTTAAAACATACAGCTTCTTTTGGAAACCATGCAAGCAACGATGGTGGAAGTTGATCACTGTCCCTCAATATCCATATCCTGTCACTGCATAAAAATAAAGTATTTTAGTGAGGCACTTGAGCTAAAGATGACCTTTCTCAGTCTTCCTTGTGGCTAAGGTGAGGCCATGACCATGTGATTAAGCCTGACCAATGGGATGTTAGACTTAATACAGGCAATCTTCATCCTATTCTTTAAGGAGAAGGAGAATGCCTTTTCTTTTCCTCTTTGCTCCTTCCTGGTAGCTGAAATACATATATGTTACCGAAAGCTTGAGCAGCTACCTTGGGGCAGGAGATTAAAACTACATGTTGAAGACAACATAGCAACCAGGCAAAATGTTCCCATAATGACTGAGAGGCTTCCCCAGCAGTGCTGGATTAACCCCACACATCTACACAAGAGAGAAATAGATTTCCACATTACTCAAGGCTTTATAATAGGTCTTACAGTTAGTCTCACTAATATCTCTAACTTTTTGGAATTGTTAAATTCATGAATACATTTACGTGTTTAAGATTTCATTCCATAAATAAAATGGAAGACATACATGCACAGATTCTGCAAATACTACTTCCGATTATTCAAAAGTTGGTTTTCTACATCCTTACTTGATTATGTTCCAGTTAGGATTACAGTTGATCTCTGAACAACATGGGTTTTAACTGCACAGTCCCATTATATATAATATTTTTCCAATTAAAAGGGATGGAAAACACGCATCTATTGAGAGCCAACTTGACTTTTTATATGCGTGCATTCCACAGAGCCAACTGCAGGGCTCAACTATGACCAAATGTTGGTACATGCAAGGGGAGCAGCGTGCAGGGCTGGGACCAATTCCCTGAGGATACTGAAGGACAATGGTACTGGATACCTAACCTGATGAGCTATTACAAAATGAGCATAACTCCCAATTATTTTCATAAGCAACTATCAACCTAGAATGTACAATAATTCTAATAATAATTCTACATCTATATTTACTGTTCCATGAACTAATATGAGTCCCAATATGAACTCTTTTTTTTTGAGTTGGCATCTCACTCCATCACAGGACAGTGGTACACTCATGCCCCACCCCAGAGTCACCTGCTAGGCTCTGGCAATCCTTCCACCTCAGCCTTCCAAGTAGCCAGAACCACAGGTGTGTGCTACCACACCAGATATTCTACTGCAGGACAAGCAGCAGCCTATCCTATCCCCGCTTGGCAAATCTCCATCAGATGCAAGATCAGGACAGCCCAACCTTTCAATTCATAGTTTAACATAATCAGCATAATTTTTGATTTATTGTAGAGATGATGTCCTGCCAAGTTGCACAGGTTGGTCTTGAACCCGCAGGCTCAGGCAATTCACTCACCTCAGCCTCCCAAAGTGCTGGGATGACAGGCTGGGCCAACGAGCCTGGTCCCAATATAAACTCTTTAAAAAAACTTTTAATGTAAAAATTTATTTTAGTCCACTCTATTTTAACTATTCCAAAATGTATGATAGAAATGCAGAAAGAAAGATGTAGGGAAAATAATTGATCGATTACATTATTACTTATAGATACTATAAACTTCCTATTACCACCACTTAAAAATTATCAGGCTGCTCTGGTCTTTAATTAATCTAAAGCACCTGCTTTCCCCCTGTATCTTTGATTCTGTCAGTACAAAATGCCTCCCCTAGGGCTCCTCAATCAAACACTGAATCAAATACACCAATCCTTTTACATCACTCCAGACAACTGTAGGTTCAAAGTTTACTTCACAATTATAAAGTGGATCTGAGGTATTGACCGAGTTAGGGAAGAGTGGGTTGAATGTTGGCAGTGATTATGGAATCAAGTGTCAAACATTCAGAGAAAAAAATAAAAAGGAGGAACCAAAATATGGTCAACTGCGAGATACTGACTCTAAGAAAATCATGACTTAAAGTGTCTTCTCTACATAAGAGCCAAGTATAAAATAAGACATATGGAGATAGGCAATATCTGCCATTGCTTCACACCTGGCCTTGGGCAGTGTTTCTCAAACTTTTGCACTGGTCAGACTCATCTGCTAGGCTACTAAGACCCAGAGACCTGCCCTCTACCCCCCTATACCTCTGCCCCCACTCCAGAGTGTCTCATTCAGCAAGTCTCCCATGAGCTCAACAGCCTGCATTTCTAATAAGCAACCATGTGCTACTCATTCTGCTGGCTCAGGAATCGACGATGACAGCTGAAAGGGTTTAGTCTTTTTGCCTCAGCAAAACCATTAGAAAGTGTTCAGAAATTCTACTGCAGGACAAGCAGCAGCCTATCCCATCCCCCCTCAGCAAATCTCCATCAGATACAAGACCAGGACAGCGGTTTAGCCTAATCATCTCTAGTAAATTTTTAGGTTCCTTGTCAAGGCTGAAGGTCAAAG
>NW_006987957.1:0-1415 GCF_000164805.1 Carlito syrichta
GATTACTGAGAATATACCTCAATTTGCACTGTGCTCCCTGGGTCTTTTTTCCATTCCTTAAAATGGACAACATAGTTCCTGCCTTAGGACCTTTGCAGGGTGATCTTCCTTCCATCTGGAATGCTCATCTCCCTATTTTTGTTTTTTGTTTTGTTTTGTTGTGTTTTGTTTTTTTTTCCAACTCACTCCTTGTAATCAGGTCTCATCTAAAATATTACTCCCTCAGAAAGGATTCCCCTGAATACACAATCCAAAAAGACTTCCTCTCAGTTGTGTTTTATTTGATCTGTTGTTTTTCTCTTCATAGTACCTGCACCATCCAAGATGGTCTTTGTATTTTTCTTTTGTTGCCCTGCTCATCTGGGTGCCACCTGCACCACTTCCCAGAGTGTGGGTTTTGTGAGAGCAGGAACTTTAGCCATCTTGTTTATCTCAGAGTCAAGGACAGATCTTGGTACATAATATGTTCTAAATAAATATTTATTGAATAATAAAAAAAGGTGCATAAGCTAGGCTCGGGAGCTCAGCCTGTAATCCTGTGCCTTTGGGAGGCTGAGGTGAGTGGATTGCTTGAGCCTGTGGGTTCGAGATTCGCCTGGGCAGCAAGACCTCATCTCTACAATAAATCAAAAAATCAGCCGGGCGTGATAGCGCATGCCTGTAGTTCCAGCTACTTGGAAGGCTGAGGTGGAAGGATCGCCAGAGCCCAGCAGGTTGAGGCTGCGGTGGCCGGGAGTGGCCACTGCACTCCAGTCTGGGCGACAGAGTGAGACTCCAACTCAAAAAAAAAAAAAAGTGCATAGCATTCTACCTCTTCTACAAATTGCTCTTGAAAACAATGCATTAGATATTAAAATACTCAATGGTCCTTGAACAAAGGCAGTAGCTTGCTTTAGGAAGACATCACTTATCAGGCAATCAGAATTCCATTATGCACCATGATTTCTATCTCCCTTCAAATTGCAGGAAGTTTGGCGCTTACTTGAATGATTGGTTCTAGTAATTAGTCAAAAGTTTTGTTGGTTGATTGGTAGTTTTTCTATTCATTTTTCTTTCATCTATATGATTGTTGATCTTATAGTTCTATTTTTCTGGCCTAGCCATGTAATATATGTATTTTATGATCATTTGAAATTTATAGCAAGATATATACATATAAAAACAATATAATATGTTATAACTGTCACATATTATAAATAACATTTAATTATAATATTATATACAATTAAATGATGAATCTTATATATAACATAATTATGATATATGATATAATATGTAATTATATTATTATAATATAACATAACAATATGTAATATATAATATTAGTATATACAATAATTATTCATATATATGATTAATAGACATGTCTTCCAAGGGTCTAGGAGGAAATATATGATAGCCACTAGGTTCTTAGG
>NW_006987957.1:2461-4865 GCF_000164805.1 Carlito syrichta
TCACAGCTCACTGCAGCAGCCTCAAATTCCTGGGCTCGAGTGATCTTCTTGCATCAGTCTCCTTAATAGCTGGGACTGTAGACATGTACCACCATGCACAGTTAATTTTTTCAATTTTTTTTTGTAGAGACAGAGTTTCACTATATTGCCCAGGCTCACTTCCACTTTTAAGGACCCTTGTGAATACATTGAGTCCACCTGGATAATGCAGGACAATCTCCCTATCTTAAGGCAATTTATTAGAAACCCTAGTTTTGAGCTGAGCTCAGTGGCTCAGCCTGTAATCCCAGCACTTTGGGAGGATTGCCTGAGCCCACGGGTTTAAGACCCGCCTGGGCAACTTGGCGAGACCTCATCTCCACAATAAGTCAAAAAAATTAGCCAGGTGTGGTAGTGTGCGCCTGTAGTTCCAGCTCCTTAGAAGGCTCAAGCAGAAGGGTCGCTGGAGCCCAGCAGGTTGAACCTGCGGTGGCTGGGAGCAGCCACTTGCACTCCAGTCTGGGTGACAGAGTGAGAATTCCAACTCAAAAAAAAAAAAAAAAGAAAAGAAACCCTAGTTTTATGAGCAGTCTTAATACCCCCCCCCTGCTGTGTAACCTAACATATCCACAGATTTCAGAGATTAGGATGTAGACATTTTGGGGGAGGCCAACACTCTGCCTACCACACTTGTTTATGAAATATAATTTTGTGATAGCTACTGGTCAATGGCACAGAAATGGACACATTATTCTGACAAACATTGAAATATGGTGACTCAAACAGCAAGTAGAAAAGAGAATGGTATGATAGAAGAGGGGGAGCACCAACCTAGGCAACATAGCAAGATCTCGTCTCTACAAAAAAAAATTTTTAAGTTAGCCATTTGTGGTGGTGTGTACCTGTAGTCTCAACCACTCGGGAGACTGAGGCAGAAAGATCACCTGAGCCCAGGAGGCTGAGGCTGCAGTGAGCCATGATAGAGCCACTGCATTCCAGCCTGGACATAAGAGTGAGACCCCTGACTCAAAAGAAGAAAGAGGAGGAGGAGGAGATCCCCCAAGTCAATCCAAAAAAGGAAGCAATAGTTCTCCATCTCCTGTAATTTCCTATGTCAGTGTTTCTATGGGTATTGTGTTAGCAAAAGTAATTCCCATGACTAGTTATGGCAATGAGTCAGGTCTGGAGAGCAGGAGAGAACATGGGAATGTGGAACCATGAAGAGATTTTATGCAATACAACACTGGCAAACAGAAATGTCAGCAACAAAACAGGCTTTAGAGTCAAATAAGTCCCAGGAAGTCCTTATGGTCCAGACCATCAAACCAAGTCTTAGGGATAATATTGAGACCCAAAACATGTAATTCTCATCATAAAGCACCAAATACCTACACTTGGACATTGAATCTGAGAGAGAGACAAGATGGGGACGATTGAGTCTAATGGGACTGTGGGTTATTTGACTAAAAAGTGATTTAGCATTTCTATCACTTATGCAGGGAGCACCTCAGAATGGAAGCAAAACTACATCTTGTGAAATCACAGGGAGCTCCTGACTGACCACACCTCCCTCAAGTCACTGTGAGCAGTTACTCACTGTTAATGGGTGCTTCTTCATTGCAGTTCTACCTACTGCCATCTCAACTCACCTCTCTCCTACCACTGCTGCATATGCAACATCTTCAGGTAGGATACTTGCACCTCCATTCCCATGACCCAATTAATTGTAGCTCCTAAGTTGCATTGCAATGATAGTCAGTGGTTCTGCCTTCATCACTAGGTACCTCTAATAATCCATTTGACATCTAATGATTTGAGAATAAAGGAACTAGAGGACACTGAAAAGGAATTTCACACTGTCCAGCTTCACTTTATATTTGTTACCTATATTTTTACTACTAAAGAATATGATAACCCAAGGTTCCATTCACATGCTTTCATAGATGCACAGAGTAAGAGGAAAAGAGGTAGGTTGTGTGTCTGTGTGTGTGTGTGTGTGTGTGTTATAGAAAGCATTATTAAAGATCTTCTCATTGCTTTTGAAGCTAAGAAATAAACTAGAGCATTTAGACTTATGTCTGTCTGGGAAGTGTACAACTTAGACACTTCCAAGTTACACCTCTAACTAGTCGTGGGAAGCTGTGGCCACCATTACAGTGCATTTTCTTTTTTTTTTTTTTTTTTTTTTTTTTTCTTTTTTTTTTTGAGTTGGAGTCTCACTCTGTTGCCCAGACTGGAGTGCAGTGGCCGCTCCCGGCCACCGCAGCATCGACCTACAGGGCTCTGGCGATCCTTCCGCCTCAGCCTACCAAGTAGCTGGAACTACAGGCGTGCGCTACCACACCCGGCTAATTTTTTAAAAAAATTTATTGTAGAGATGAGGTCTCACCAAGTTGCCCAGGCAGGTCTTGAACCCGCGGGCTGA
>NW_006987958.1:0-710 GCF_000164805.1 Carlito syrichta
TCACTGTAATCCCAACTCTATACAAAACTGGATGCTCTTTTTTTCCCTCTTTTCCATTTTTTTTTGAGTTGGAGTCTCACTCCATCACCAGGCTGGAGTGGTGGTTCACTCCTGGCCAATGCAGCTTCAGCCCACTGGGCTCCAGCGAGTCTTTCCCTGGCCTTCCCAGGAGCCGGAACTACAGGGATGTGCCACCACGTCTGGCTCATTTGGCATGGAGGGTAGAGATGAGATCTCATTCGGATGCCTGAGCGTGTCTCTGCCTGAGGACTCGGGTCGGCTGCTGGCCTCTGCCTAGCATAGTGATGGGATGACAAGGCTGAGCTCCCGAACCCAACCATGGTGCATCTTTGAAAATGAGCCCGAGATCCTGGCATGGCGGCCCACGTTTGGAATCCCAGCACTCTGTGAGTTCAAGGTGGGTGGATGGCTGTATCCCAGGAGCACAAGGCCCACCTGGACCATGCAGGGAGACCCTATCTCTACACCCATCCAAACAGGGTGTCTAGGGTCGATGTGCCCATTGTCCTGGTCACTCTGGAGTCTGAGGCAGAAGATTTGCTGGAGCCCAGGAATTCGAGACTGTCAGGGAAATATGGACGTGTCCCCAGGCCCCAGCCATGGTCAAACAACCAGATACTGTCTCCAAAATCATCAGAATCATACACAGATTCTCATCTGCATGGTGTGTTCACAGGATGACTGGCCTT
>NW_006987959.1:0-764 GCF_000164805.1 Carlito syrichta
GCACTAGAGCACTTGAAGCAATGTTTGCACAGTGTGGGTTCCTCATTAGGCAATTTGTTGCCATGGTAGTGAATTTCATCAGAAAATCTAACAACCATATTTGTTTCCCCCTATTTTACTTATTGGCACAGAATGGTCCCCAAAATTTGGATAAACATTACTGGAACTAAGAAGAAACAGTCAATACTGATGAGATGTTTTACAAGGTAAATTACCTTTTTGGGATACTGTTAATAATTTATAGAAGGTGTACTATGGGTTAGGTGTGTGTTAAGTATGAAGGATGAAGATGATATAACTCCTCACCCCAAAGGGACTATCATTCTGTTATCTACAAAATCAAGCACACATAATTGGTGCTGAATAAATGCTTGCTTAGTCACTAGAAGGTCTATTTACTGTTGCTGCTAACACAGACATGGACACCCAGGGTCAGAGCAAATAAAAGCATCAAGCATGAATGAAATGAGGGGAACAACAGATGTGAATACAATGAGACAACATGGAGAAATGTAGTATGGAAAAAATGTTCTTTAAAGTGAAAGATGTAAGTAAATTTTATCAAAAAGAGAAAAAAGAAGGCAACGAGGACACTAGAAAACTAAAAAGTGTATAAATATTTACTTTGAAACTGAAACTTTCAACTTTGATAATTCTCATATTGTGTCGACTCCACAAAATATAATTTTAAAACAATTTTGGAAACTTTAATTATGACTGGTCATGACAAAATAATCATTGTTTTAAAACTGTCATTTTCTTCA